>NC_064416.1:2060000-2237500 GCF_023375975.1 Astyanax mexicanus | reverse complement strand
TGTGTGTAATTGTGTCTGTGTTGTATTTGTGTGTATGTGTGTGTGTGTGTGTATTTGTGTGTGTAATTGTGTCTGTGTTGTATTTGTGTGTATGTGTGTGTGTTGTATTTGTGTGTGTGTGTATGTGTGTGTGTGTGTATTTGTGTGTGTGTGTCTGTGTGTGTGTGTCTCTGTGTGTGTGTAATTGTGTGTGTGTGTTGTATTTGTGTGTATGTGTGTGTGTGTATTTGTGTGTGTTGTATTTGTGTGTATGTGTGTGTGTTGTATTTGTGTGTGTGTGTATGTGTGTGTGTGTGTATGTGTGTGTGTTGTATTTGTGTGTATGTGTGTGTGTGTATTTGTGTGTGTGTGTCTGTGTGTGTGTGTCTCTGTGTGTGTGTAATTGTGTGTGTGTTGTATTTGTGTGTATGTGTGTGTGTTGTATTTGTGTGTATGTGTGTGTGTGTGTATTTGTGTGTGTGTGTCTGTGTGTATTTGTGTGTGTGTGTTGTATTTGTGTGTATGTGTGTGTGTGTATTTGTGTGTGTGTGTATGTGTGTGTGTCTCTGTGTGTGTGTAATTGTGTGTGTGTGTATTTGTGTGTGTGTGTGTGTGTGTGTGTCTCTGTGTGTGTGTAATTGTGTGTGTGTGTGTGTGTGTGTGTTGTATTTGTGTGTATGTGTGTGTGTGTCTCTGTGTGTGTGTAATTGTGTGTGTGTGTAATTGTGTGTGTGTGTATTTGTGTGTGTGTGTGTGTGTGTGTGTTGTATTTGTGTGTATGTGTGTGTGTCTCTGTGTGTGTGTAATTGTGTGTGTGTGTATTTGTGTGTGTGTGTGTGTGTGTTGTATTTGTGTGTATGTGTGTGTGTCTCTGTGTGTGTGTAATTGTGTGTGTGTGTGTGTGTGTGTGTGTGTACAACAAAGTAAGTGGGTGTATCACAACTGGGTCAGGGATGCACAGATCATATAGGTGGGAGAGAGAGAGAACAACAGAGAGAGAGAAAGAGAGAGATAGAGAACGATAGAGTGAAAGAATGAGAATGAGAGGATGAGATAGAAAGAGGGAGAGAGAAAGAATAAGAGATAGAGATAGAGAGAATATAAGAGAGAATACAAAAAGGAGAGAGACAGACATGAGTAGTGATAGAGATAGAGAGGACAAGAGAGAAAAAAGAATGAGAGAGAGAAATATAGGAATAGAGATAGAGAAAACAAAAGCAAGAGAGAATGAGAGAGAGAACAATAGAGTAGGGTTAGAGATAGAGATAACAAGAGAGAGAAAGAGAAGGAGAGTGAATGATAGAGTAAAACGTGTGAGAGAGAGAGAAAGAACAATATGGGGAAAGAAAGAGAGGAGAATGGAGAGCAAGAGAGAGAAAGAGAATCAGAGAGAACGATCGAGTGAAAGAATAAGAGAGAGAGAAAGAATGAGAGAGAAATAGGTAGGGATAGAGATAAAGAGAACAACAGAGAGAGTATGAAAGAGAGAGAAAACGATAGAGAAAAAGAAATAATGAGAGAGATAGAGATAGACATGGGTAGGGAAAGAGAGAGAAAGAGAATCAGAGAGAACGATAGAGTTAAACAATTAGAGAGAAAGAAAGAATGAAAGATAAACATAGGTAGGGATAGAGATAGAGAGAAAGAGAAAGAGAATAAGAGAGAGAATGATAGAGAAAGAATGATAGAGAAATAGTTAGGGATAGAAATAAAGAGAACAATAGAGAGAGAATGAGAAAGAGAATGATAGAGAAAAAGAGAGAGAAAGAATGAGCGAGAGATAGAGATAGACATGGGAATGGATAGAGAGAACATGATAGAGAAAGAGAATCAGAGAGAGCAATAGAGTGAACGAATGGGAGAGACAAAGAAAGAATAAGAGGTAAAAATAGGTAGGGATAGAGATAAAGTAAAAGAATGAGAGAGAAAGAGAATAAGAGAGAGAATAATAGATAAAGAATGAGAGAGAAATAGATAGGGACAGAAATAGAGAGAACAAAAGAGAAAGACAGAATGATAGAGTGAAAGAATGTGAGAGAGAAAAAGAAAGAAAGAGAGAAAGAGATAGGTAGGGACAGAGATAGAAAGAACGAGAGAGAGAGAGAGAATGAGAGAGAGAACAATAGAGTGAAAGAATGAGGAAGTGAATGAGAGATACATTAGGTATGGATAGAGATAGAGTGAAAGAATGAGAGAGAAAGAGAATAAGAGAGAGAATTATAGATAGAAATAGAGAGAACAAAAGAGAAAGAAAGAATGAGAGAGAGAAAAAGAATGAAAGAGAGTAAGAGATATGTAGAGATAGAGATATAGAGAACAATAGAGTGAAAGAATGAGAAAGAGAATGAGAGATAAATTAGGTATGGATAGAGATAGAGTGAAAGAATGAGAGAGAAAAAAGGCAGGGATAAAATTAGAGAGAACAAGAGAGAAAGAAAGAATGAGAGAAAGAATAAGAGGGAAAAATATGTAGCGACAGAGATAGAGAGAACAAGAGAAAGAGAAACTTGAACTTGTGTAATCAGATAATAATAATGTATTTTTTGATTTATAACCAGCCAATAAACTCACAGAAAATGATTTGTATATTCCATAAACCTATTCTAACCTGTGTAAAAAAAAAGTGTAATATCCCCCCTTTAATATTTCGTCTAATATTAAAGGCCTCATCTATAGGCGAGCCATCAATTGTGCATTGCGTATCATGTCCGTGTGTCTTTGCTATCGTAACGGCAGGAAAAGTACACCCAATAGGTACTAACTAATTCTCTTAATTAATCATGATAGTGTTTTACCATAATGTAAAATAAACCAATCAGCATTTCACTTATCAGTTGTCATTCACTTTAAGAGCCGGGTGAGCTCTGACTTTGGCATGTTCGTATCTTAACAGAGCAGCGCTTTTGTGCATCTCAGCAGAGACAGATACTGAGCTGCTGGTTTACACTGTGAAGGTGTGCCAGCAGTTAATTTAAGGGAACAGTAATGTTATATATTTTATTCTTTATTCATGCAGCTGCTAATAACCAACAGCTAGCTGCTAATGCTACAAGTTAAATGAACATTGTAGTTTTATTTTATAAACTACAGACAACATTTCTCCTAAATTCCAAATAAAAATATTGTCATTTAGAGCATTTATTTACAGAAAATGAGAAATGACTGAAATAACAAAAAAGATGCAGAGCTTTCAGACCTCAAATAATGTAAAGAAAACAAGTTCATATTCATAAAGTTTTAAGAGTTCAGAAATCAATATTTGGTTTAATAATCCTGTTTTTTAATCACAGTTTTTATGCTTGGCATCATGTTCTCCTCCACCAGTCTTACACACTGCTTTTGGATAACTTTATGCTGCTTTACTCCTGGTGTAAAAATTCAAGCAGTTCAGTTTGGTGGTTTGATGGTTTGTGATCATCCATCTTCCTCTTGATTAAATTCCAGAGGTTTTCAATTGGGTAAAATCAAAGAAACTTATAATTTTCTTTAGAAAAATAATTGTTGCTCGCATTGCATTTGGGAGGGCAGAACCCAGAACCAGCCCTGCTGCCCTCACTCTGCAGCATTGTTATCCTTTAATAATTAAAGGCTGCACTTGTTTAACTGGGATTTGGAGCGATTGTTCTGACGCCAGTGTTCTCCTCTGCTCTGATCAGTCTCTGCTCCGCCTCCAAAGCCTTTAATTCTTTAAAACTAACATTGAACATTTATAACCCCAACTCAGATCTGCAGAACTGATGAGAACGCCATTAAAAACTGATTTTATTAGCACATAGTTAGATTATAGAATGTGTGTTTCTGTACTGTATATAGACAACATTGATTGAATAAAAACAGTTGCAAGAAAAAGTTTGTGAACCCTTTGGGATTACTTGGATTTTTGGATAAACTAATACCACACAAAAATATATATATTTGCATGGTTTTATTGAACACAACATGTTAACATTCACAGTGAAGGGAAAAAGTTTGTGAACCCCTAAACTAATGACTTTTCTAAGAGCTAATGCGCTAATTGGAGGCAGGATGTGATTGGATGTGTTGGTTAAAGCTGTCCTGCCCTATATTAAAAAACATCAACACACCAGTTTTGAGTTTGCTGTACTAAAGAAGCTTAATGCTTGATGTGAATCATGCCTCGCACAAAAGATCAAGCTCTCAGAAGACCTACGTTCAAGAATTGTTGACTTGCATGAAGCTGAAAAGCTTTACAAACAATAAAGTATCTCTAAAAGTCTTGATGTTCACGTGAACACAGTAAGACAGACTCTCTACAAATGGAGAAAGTTCAGTGCTGTTGCTACTCTCCCTAGGCGTGGTAAAGTCCTGTAAAGATGACTGCAAGAGCACAGCACATGCAGAATGATCAATGAGGTGAGGAAGAATCCTAGAGTGTCAGCTGAAGACTGAATACAGAAATCTCTGGTGCATGCTCACATTTAATGACCAATTTATACAGAAATCCAAGTATAATCCCAAAGGATTCATATACTTTTTTCCTCCAACTGTACCTATAAATAGCAAAATCAGAGAAACTGATCATTTTGAAGTGGTCTCTTCAGTATAGAGCTGTATATACTGTATATATGGTGCTCTCTGAGTTCTGCTGCTATCAGTGAGCTGAGGATCTTCTGCCCGGCTGTGTTCAGAATAAAGGCAGTGTATTATTGGGACACGGCGACAGAATACGGATGATCCTCACATTACTGTGACAGTCAGCTCGCTCCTCTCTAATCAATTATCTCTCCTCAGACAGACCCAGAGAAAAGCCCATCTGCTGGAGGATGAAGCTTTTATATATTTATATGAGAGCGACTGGAAGTGCTGTCATGTTGCACCGACCTGTCAGAAAGAGACGAGCTAAAAAAACGACAGAGAGAGAAAGAAAGAGAGAGAAAGAGACTCACATTATACTCCAGCATAGCCCTATCTTACTCTCCACCAACAGTCTATTTTTGCACATTCTACCTGCCTCATTTAAAGCAGCAGAGCTTCTGATTATATCTACACTGATGGGCGTGGTGTTCTGGAAATGAGGTGTGTTCAGGTACATTTCTGGAGTTTTAACCTAGACAGACGCCAACAGTCAGATGTTCATTGCTATCTTGGCAACACAGGCAATGCTAATCTGTCGTCCACTATGTTTAATGAGTTCAGTCATTACCATTGCTTATATAGTGTTAGCATCGTTGGATGAGCCTGGTCCCTGGCCTTGCTAAAACGAGTTAGCATCAGTAGATGAGTTCAGTCGCTGACATTATATAGTGTTAGCATCGTTGGACGGAAACGTGGCCTATGAACTCTCTTTCTTGTATAGCATTATTTTTATATATACATCAGAAAGTATTGCAATGTTTCGTATCGTTTTTATAATGTGGCATCAAATATTTGATAACATTTTTATTAAAACATTGTCTAAACTCTAACCTAAGACTTGCCCCCCAATTAGACTTACTTAAGCTACTGCTTCATTTCTCCACATGGTGGCGCTATAATCAAATGCAGGGCCATTTCAGGGCCCTAATTTATCCAATATAAATCATCTGTTACCGCTGCCTTGTTTTTTTTTTTGTTTTTTTTTTATTTATATGGTTGCTGACGTTTCATATTTTGCCTTAAATTAAAACCCAGTTAATTAAGGTCTTAACTTCTCTTAAATATCTGTAAATTTGCTGTAGGTACTAAATTTTCAGATGGTGCATTTAATGCTGGTGGGCACAAATAACGTTCGTAGCGAGTTAGCTACATTACCGAAGAGTGCTAAGGTAATAGAAAGCTAGCTAACATTAGCGGCAAGCTAGCCAGCATACTAACCTTAGCGGCGAGCTAACTAACATATTAACATTAGAAGTGAGCTAGCTAACATAAGCGGCCAACTAGTTAACATTAGCAGTGAGCTAACTAACATACTAACAATAACGGTGAGCTAGGTAACATACTAACATTAATGGCAAACTAGCTAACATTAGCAGTGAGCTAGCTAATATGCTGTCATTACATTACATTACATTTGGCAGACGCTTTTGTCCAAAGCGACTTACAATAGTCAAGTACAAAAGTAATAGAAGTTAAAGGTAATTTTTTTTAGATAGGGCTTAAAGGAGCCCGAAGGGAAATAAGGGGATAGAGAAGTAAAGGAGGGGAAGAAGGAAATGATTATTATCATTAGTGGTGAGCTAGCTAACATTAGCAGCGAGCTACCTAACATACTAACATTAGCAGCAAGCTAGCTAACATACTAACATTAGTGTAAGCTACCTAACTTTAGCAGCGAGCTAGCTAACATATTAACATTAGTGGCAAGCTAGGTAACATTAACAGTGAGCTAGCTAACATGCTAACATATCAACGTTAGCGGAGAGCTTGCTAACATACTTATGTTACCAGCGAACTTTCTTTTATTTTTCTTTATGGTTCCTATGATTTAACGTCATGCAACATACATATCTTATTTTGGCTCTGTTCTGCTTCACAATGGAACAAGAGGAAAAAAACTTTAAGTTTTGATTTCCCATTCAATAAATTGTTTTCTACCAAAGAAATGATGGCTAAAGTTTTGGGTCTTAAATTATATTTATTGAGGTCTTAAAAAGCATTAAAATTTACTTTTAAAATGGTGCAACATCCTTGTAGCTCATCTCCTGCCAGGTCTGATTTCATGATTATCAAAGCGAATCACATGTTAAACAGTATGGAACGCCTCCAGAGACATCGCCGCCCGAAGACATATTGGCAAACTATCCTCCTCATTCCATAGATCAGCAGTTTTCTCTCCAATTTTCTCTCCATTCTTATAAACCCATAGCTAACATATCACAATATATCAATCTAGTGAATGTACGCATCCACATCCACATGATCCACTGCCATCCAGCTCTCCTGAAACACATGGCCCCCGTCCAAATTGGTCATGTCTGGGATTATCTTCTCCACTGGACGTGAAATGAAGAGCTGAAAGCTGATTGTATGTCATACACTCCAGATAAGCCGTGTTGAACCATTTTGATTACAGCGGACGCTGTAGGTCATCCTGGCTCTGTAGGGGTGAAGGTGAAGAACTCCTTATTATGTAACCATATACATATACAGTACCATTCATACAGATTATATAGGAACACATAAACCAAACCAAACCAACCAAAATTCCAAAACTCTGATGAAATTATTTTGTGCAATTCACTGTATACCAACTCTACCAAGAGAATTAGTACATGCCTTTTGTTTTGCGTTTCAAGCCGGGCAAGGTGTACTTTTCCCGTCGTTACGACAGCAAAAACACACTGACATCAAGCTGCATAGGGCATGGTTGACAGCTCGACTGTAGATCACCCATCATTGATCAATCTAAATTACTTACTAATAAGACAACTGCTGCTGTTCCTTTCTTCTGTGGTCCTGATTTGTGCCAGTTTCATCATCATAACGTTTTTGATGGTCTTTTTTGCGTTGACTGCACTTGAGGATACTCTCAAAGTTCTTGAAATTCTTCTTTTTGGATTGACTGTCTTTACTATTTGATATTACTAAATATAGGGCTCAAATAGGGCTATTCACTGTTCACCAACTCTGCAAAGAGAATTAGTACATGCCTTTTGATTTGCGTTTTGAGCAATACAAGGTGTACTTTTCCCGCCGTTATGATAGCAAAGACACACTGACACGCCCTAAATCAAGCTGCATGGTGCACAGTGGACTGCTGACTGTAGTTCGCCCATCATTCCAACTCAACAGACAACTCAAAAGAGGAAACTCTTGCTGTTCCTTCCTAAGGCGGTCCTAATGAGTACCAGTTTCATCATTATAACATTTTAGACGGTCTTTGCTGTGACTGCACTTGAGGATATGTTCAAATTCTACTTTTCAGATTGACTGACCTTTGTTTTTTCTTAACAATTTTTTTCTTTATTTAGTTGAGTAGTTGTTGCTTCTCATAATCTGGATTAGAACATTACTCTAATATTCACTATTCACTGTATACCTGTAACTCTACCTCTTCACTACTTTACTTTAACTGATGCTCTCAAACTTTAACATTAAGAGACAATAAATGTGCAACTGATGTCGCAAAGCAGCTTTACAGAAATGTGATCACAGAACAGAAAATGAGGCAAGACATTAAACATATAATATATAACCTCCAGTGAGTGAAGAGGCAAGAAAAAAACTATTTTGCCTTACAGTGCAAAAATAATTGCACTATACGGTACAGTAGATTATAAGACCCATTATGCAACACTAGTAAGGAACAGGGGTGTTGCCATGTTTCCCTTCTAATTCAGCAGCTCTATTTACTGGGTGGTGGTGGAGGGGTACCTAAGTTAAATAAAGCTAAGCTAAATTAAATGAACAAAACTGCAATTCTTATAAAAAACACTTTTTCTTTAAAATTTAAATGAGCACTGGTTTTTAATCTATACAGATTTCTCTCCTAAAAACTGTTTATTTGGGTGAGTAAAGCGCTTCTGTTTATTTACAGTAAGCTTAGATTTCCAGATTTTCACCAAGGCTGGGTGCAGCAGCATTAGCATTAGTAGCTAGTTACCGCTAGCCAACAGCGCTACTCTGAGGAACCCTGAGTGTTCTGGTAAGCCAGGGTGATATTAGCTGGCGGTTTGTCCCACATAGCTTGTTTTAACACGATAAACACACAGACTACAGTCTGATAATACTCACCTCTGAACGGCAAAAGGGTTAGCGCTTAGCGTGGTTAGCGACTAATGCTAATGCTGCTCCAGCAGTGCTAGGCAGTGGTTAGCAGCAGATTACAGGCTGATAATATACTCACCTCTGAACGGAAGCAGAGTGGCTTTACTGCTTCTTAATACCTGACTGGTAAAATTCATACTGTACATAAGGAGCACCAGATCATAAGGAGCTCTGATGATTTTTTTGGAAATTAAAGGATTTTAATTTATTTTTAAAAAGTTTTTTTTAATGTACAGTAAATTTACGCTGTTATACTGTGTAAAGCTGTTCACTGAATATTTTAATTCACTGTATCAAAGAGTAATTTCTTTAGTATTGTTCCATAAAATTCTATAGAAAAACACATAATTTATATACTGTATATACCAGCAAATTCTACAGCATATTCATATTTAGATGTGTGATCTTTTCAAACAGTCTGAAGCTCCGGTCTGGAGATGAAGTGTGCACAGCAGTGAAGCGGAAAACAACATGCAGGAAAGAAAAGAGAAAAGAGGTGAAGAAAAACTAAAAAAAAAAAAAACTAGCGAAATGTGAGAAAATAGGAATCTGAAAAATACAGAAGTTACTCTACATTAGAGGGAGAAATGCTCTGAACGTGAACGCCTGGCTGCAGCTCACGTCTACAGCCCTCCAGTCCCTCCAGTCCGCCCCCTCGCTGATATAATGGAGCTCCAATGAGGCTTCAAATGAGCTCGGGCTGCACAGAACCAACAATCAGCACAAACCCGACCCGGTCCTGCTGACTGTACCAAACCCAGCCCGGCCCAGACTCCACACACAGAGCACTCACCAAACAACACAGCCTCATCTACAGCCCAGGAAACATTCAGTACACTAAAAGTGACTTATTGTATTGGCAAATCATTTTTATGAATAAGTTAGACTAGGTCTATGGGCTGTATAAAACATGTTCATAAAGAGATTTGACCAGCTCTATTCTTACTGCCATTTAAGGGCTCTGTCACTTTTATGCAAATAAGCTGTTGCTGGACACGCCCAATGCTTACGCTGTGTGTTTACAAGACTTTATTGTTAGCTTGTGCTAAACATCAAAACACGAACAAGCTAGTTCAAACTTAACTATGATAGAAGCACAAAACACATTGTTTAAAAGTACTTCTACCTCCCTCACCTGCTGACTTGCCAGAGACAATGGGTACAGATCCCTACCTCAGACGAAGTCTACTGACTAATCTTGCTGTGTACCTGCTGTGACCGAAATAAGGATTAATTTCCTAGCGATACACTGGTGGTTAATATCCAGGTGATACACTGGTGAGTAGTATTCAGGTGATACACTGGTGATTAGTATCTAGATGATACACTGGTGACTAGTATACAGATTATATGCTGATGAGTAGTATCCAGGGGAATAGTATCCAAGCCATACACTGATGATGCCACGATGATCATCGATTAGTACTCAGGTGATCCAAGATACACTTGTGATTAGTACCATGGTGATTAGTATCCAGGTCATACACTGGCGATTATTACCCATGTGAAACACTGGTAATAGGTACCATAGTGATACA
The DNA here is from genome assembly GCF_023375975.1 of Astyanax mexicanus. Lineage (NCBI taxonomy): Eukaryota > Metazoa > Chordata > Actinopteri > Characiformes > Acestrorhamphidae > Astyanax > Astyanax mexicanus. The sequence goes on along the minus strand of NC_064416.1, from coordinate 2,227,277 downwards.
CAGGTGATTGGTAACCAGGTGATACACTGGTGATTAGTACCAAGTACCCAGCTCACAGATGAGGGGGAAAGTGTGCCATCTACTGTTCCCACCCAGAGAGAGCAAGTCCTGTTGTGCTCTCTCAGGGCTCCGGTAGCTGATGGCAAGCTGCATGACCGGGATTCGAACAGCGATCACCTGATTATAGTGGAGTGCAGTGTACATTACAACTGGAGGCGGGGCTATGTGTGTGGTCTTTAGCCTGGTATGAATGGTTATGAGTGATGTTTTTAGCAGGGTAATGAAAACATATTGGTAATTAATTGATGCTAATTAGCCTCTGATGGCTATGAAAATACACTGGTGATTAGTACCCAGGTGACAGACTGGTGATTGGTACTACGGTAAAACACTGGCGATAATTACCACTAGTGATAAGTACCCAAGTGATACACTGATGGTAAGTATCCAGATCAGATCAGATACACTGATACATATTTCCAGAATTGATCTATCTACCCATCCATCCATCCATCCATCCATCCATCCATCCATCCATCGCCTTGTGCTGATCGACATGACCCTAGGAGTGATGAGGGGAAAGAGCGCCACCTATTGTACCCACCAAGAGAGAGCAAGTCCTATTGTGCTCTCTCGGGGCTCCGGCACCAGATGGCAAGCTGCATGACTGGGATTCGAACCAACGATCTCCCGATCATAGTGGAGTGCAGTGCACACTACAACTGGAGGCGGGGCTAGGCGTGTGGTCTTCAGTCTGGTATGAATGGTTATGAGTGATGTTTTTAGCAGGGTAATGAAAACATGTTGGTAATTAATTGACGCTAATTAGCCTCTGATGGCTTTTAAAATTCATTGTTAGAACATTAAAACGTTAGTGTGTTCTGTTAAGCTGTTACTTTCAGTCTACGGGTTTAATTCTCCCGTGTGTGTGTGTGTGTGTGTTCTGTGTGTGTGTGTAATAGTACTGAATATGTAAATGGGGAGCATGTGTGTACACAGGAAGTGATTTGTAGAGACGCAGGAAGCTGAGTGTATTGAGGTAAACAGGCCTGAGCTTTATTCTCCAGCAGCTGCTCACATCAAACCAGTCCACGGCAACATCATTAAAAAAAGATTAATAACACACACACACACACACACACACACACGGGCGCACATAATGAAGCGGGATAACTGATTAATTAAATATGGATAAAATCATATGTTCCTGCACACCCCGGTAAACAGCTGAGGGGAAGTCGTACATCAAGGACAAAAACGTGGAAAATTAGAATATTAGATTTTTATTATCTAAAGGGCTCGCTGCGACTCCGAGGGTCACGTAAATGAAGCTAATTTATCTTTGTTAACGAGAAAAACAAACTTTATCTTCACAATAAACCAGGGCCAGAGCTGAGGCTGAGTCAGTGCTGCCCCCTGCGGGTACTGTGAGGACACTGCACCATATACAGCTTATAAAAAACAGCAAAAAAGACTTAAAAACAAAGCTATCTGTTTTAAAACTGGGGGATTTTGCCTCTTTTATCTGGTTGCATTATTAGATTCGTAAGGGTTTCTAATAAAAATAAGGAATCTTCACATTTTAAAAGTGTTTAGCAAAAACTAGACAAAATATGTCAATTAAGACATAAATTCTTAAATTAAGCAACAAAAAAAATCTTTCTAACTAGGAATTCAATTAATGAAATGAAATTTGCACACAAGAACCAGAATAACTTGACTGGTGACTTTTTGTGCTTTTTTTGTGCTTATTTTGAGTAAAATGACTTAAAATAAGGTAGAAATTCAAAGTAAGACTGAATAAAATCATGACTCCTAAAATAAATAAAACTATCGTAAATAAGAAATGAATCAAGGCTTAAATACAAAGCTATCTGTTTAAACTGTTAAAACTGTATAAAACTGGTAAAAATCAAATGTTAAGTTTAAAATATTCAGTCATATAAACTCATCTGGTTGCATTATACAAACTATAAACAACTGTAAAGGTTTTTTTTATATAAAAATAAGGAATATTCACCTTTTTAAAATGTTTTAAACAGTGTTCACGGCAAAAAAATCCATTGGCAAAAACTGGACAAAATATATGTAAATTAAGACATAAATACTTAAATTAAGCACAAAAAAATCGTTCTTAGTAGGAATTCTTATAATAAGATGTAATAACAAAGTCTCAAAATTAGTGAATTAAGAATTAAATCACGAAAATTTGTAACTTTCTGTACTTATTTTGACTAATCTTTCTTGGTAGGATTTCTTAAAATAGGCTGTCATCCCTATGTCTCAATATGAGTAAACTAAGACTTAAATCAAGCAAAAATCTATATTCTAATATTTTCTGGCTTTAATTTGGACACAAGCATCAGAATAACTTGACTGGAGACTTTTTGTGCTCATTTTGATTAATCTGAAAAAAATTCTAAGTACGATGGAATTAGATTATTGTTCCTAAAACAAGTTAAACAATCTTACACTGAAGATTCTAAGATAAAAATTCTTATGAAAGAAAAAAATTGATTTATCGCCTTAAAATTAGATCATTTCACTTGCTAAGATTTAGGTTCTTGCAGTCTTCTTTCTGCTGTAGATTAAAAACATTTGGGTTTGACATTAAACAACAAATTTGGCGACAAAAGATCAACATTTCAGCTTTTAATTCGGCAGGTATTTAAATCTGGATCTGATTCACAGTTCAGAAGATTCAGCACCTTCTGTCTGAACCCACCCATTTTTATTATGAGTAAAAGTACAGGAACAGATAAACTTGTAAATTAAAGTAAATATAATCAGTCCACATGTTTTTCTTGGTCTACCTTTTCATCATCTGTTACTTAGTACACCAGTGACGACTTTCTTCTTCAGGATATTCTGAACAGTTGTTTTAGCTATTATTCATAACAATATTTGTGCTCTAATGGTTCTGATTGATTTTCTATCTTCTCTCAGCTTCACAGCTGATTGGTTTTGGTTTTAAAATCTCCACCAGTTAAAATGGTTCCATTGTTGCTCTGTTTGTAGCTGCACTGTTTGGTTTGTAAGCGCTGCTGCATCGTTGCTAGGTTACCTGCATGTGGAAGAGTAATACAGTAATACATGGAGAGCTTCAGTTACAGTGCATTACCGGCTGATAACGGCACTGATACAACACCTCTCAGCCAATCACATTGCAGGGTTGGAACTAATTGTGGTATCATAATAATAGAGTAACATCACAGAAAATACAATTTATTTATTGTTATTTTGTAACAGTGTAGTCCGGCTAACCACACACACACACACACACACACACACATATATATAACCACACCTCTCACACATACCAGAAGATCCACACACCACTCTAACCACACAATTATCATACAGTACGCATTACATACTCAATTACATACTCAATTACATACTCAATTACATAAGGAATTACACCTAATTTCCAGGCTTAAAAATGATCATTCTCTCAGAGTCTAGACAGATTAATATGTTAACATGAATAAATGCTATACACTGATCAACCATAACATTATGACCACATTATGACATTTGCCTACAGGACACTGCATACAGGACGCTGCCTACAGGATGTTGCACACAGGACTCTGCACACAGGATGCCACCCACAGGACCCTGCCTAAAAGGCACTGGCAAGGTGATACCACACAAAGGACGCTTGCTTACAGGACACAGGCCACAGGACACTGCCTAAGGGGCACTGGCCACAGGACAACACCCAAACGATGCTTGCATTCAGGATGCTGCCCACAGGACGGCACCCACAGACACTGCACACATGATGCTGCTTACAGGGAACTGCCTACATGATGTTGCAAAAAGGATGCCACCATCAGGACATCGCCTAAAGGACATTGCATACAGGATGCTGCCCAGAGGATGCCACCCACAGGACACTGCCTAAAGGATGTTGGATACAAGGACACAACCCACAGGATGCTGCATACAAGACTGGCCACAGGACATTGCCTACAGGATGCTGCCCACAGGAATATACCATTAGGACACCGCCTACAGACGTTGCATACAGGACGCCACCCACAGAACATTGCCTACAGGATGCAGCCCACAGGATGCCACCCACAGGACACTGCCTACAGGCCACTGCCGACAGGACCCTGCCTAAAGGGCACTGGCAACAGGACACCACGCAAAGGACGCTTGCTTACAGGACGCTGGCCACAGGACAGTGCATACAGGACATGACCCACATGTTGCTGCCCACAGGAAGATACCATCAGGACACGGCCTACAGACATGCATACAGGATGCTGCCCACAGGACACCACCCACAGGATATTGCCTACAGGATGCAGCCCACAGGATGCCACCATCAGGACAACGCCTACAGGTCACTGACAACAGGACACCATGCAAAGGATGCTTGCTTACAGGACACTGGCCACATGACACTGCACACAAGATGCTACACACAGGACCCTGCCTACAGGACACAGCCCACATGACCCTGCTTAAAGGGCACTAGCCACAGAACACCACTCAAAGGCCGCTGGCCACAGGACCCCACCTAAAAGGCACTGGTAGCAGGACACCATGCGAAGGACACTTGCTTACAGGACACCGACCACAGGAAACTGCATACAGGACGTGACCCATAGGACGCTTGCCTACAGGACGCTGCCCACAGGACACAACCCACAGGAATCTGCCTACAGGACATAGCACACATGACCCTGCCTAAAGGACACAATCCACAGGATGCTGCATACAAGGCACTGCCTACAGGATGCTGCCTACAGGACATTGCCTATATAATGGGTGGTCATAATGTTATGCTTGACCAGTGTGAACTGTTATAATGTGATCAAGCACTGTAAACTAAGAAGGAATACTGTACATGATTTATAAACGTTTTTAACATGTTATAAACAATAAAACACCCAGATAATAACACACCTTAAACTCATACATCACCACATTCCTCTCATAACCATATCTGTAGCATTTACTAAACATTAATTACATACAATCAGAATTAACACGTCCAAAATAAAAAATAAAAATACTAACAATACTGAGAAACAGGATGAATTCTTTCTTAAAACTGTCGACAGCAGAGGAAGAAGACAAGGCACAGAAATAAAGGCACTGGTTGAATCAGGTAAATATATATTTGAATATATATATTTTTTGCCTATATAGTAAATGAATAGTAAAGTGACTTATCAGATTATGAAGGAACACATAAGGAATAATGTAGTAACTTAAAAACAGTGTTAAACAAACCAAAATACTCTCTAAAGAAGCATTTAGGTGCTCTTATCTGAGGAGCTGTTAACTTTTTAAGTTTCTGAGGCTGGTAACTCAAGCCTAGGCCGTCCTGATGAGTGCCAGTTCCATCATTATAATGTTTTTGATGGTCTTTGCGGTAAATAAACTTGAGGATATTTTCAGAGTTCTTGAAATTCTTCTTTTTTTGGATTGACTGACCTTCATATTTTTTTTTAAGTCATTTGTTCTTTACTTAGTCTTTACTGATGAGTGCCAGTTTCATCATTATAATGTTTTTGATGGTCTTTGCGGTAAATAAACTTGAGGATACTTTCCAAGTTCTTGAAATTCTAATTTTCGGATTAACTGACCTTCATACTTTCTTAGTATTTTTTTCTTTACTTAGTCCTTACTGATGAGCGCCAGTTTCACCATTATAATGTTTTTGATGGTCTTTGCGGTAAATAAACTTGAGGATACTTTCAAAGTTCTTGAAATTCTTATTTTTTTGGATTGACTGACCTTCATTTTTTTCTTTACATAGTTGAGTAGTAGTTCTTGATGAGTTCAGCACAGCTGTTAACTGAAAGCCTGAATTCCAAGTGACTCTACCTCATAAAACTGACTGAGAAAATCCAGCAGAAATTTGTAAAACTGATTATCTATGCAAGAGGAGCTACTTTGAAGAATCTAACATTTTTATTTAACATTTATTTAAGTTTACTAAATAATTCCATATGTTTTTCTTCATAGTTTGGATGACTTCAGAATAATCTACATTTTTGTTGAACATTTTTATTCTATCCAGAGTAGTCTTGATGATGAAGGTGCTGAAGATGATGCTTTAAAATATATACAGTTTAAAAAATATACAGATGTGCGTTCTGTCTGGATTCTAGATGAGCATCATGCGTTTTGGGTGAGTTTTTACAGTAAATATACTGTAAGTTGTTTCCTAAATATATTTAGGGTATATGACAGACCAACACAAAGTAGCACAGAATTGTAAAGTGGAATGAAAATTGGTATTAATTAATAATAATGAATACTTTTGCAAGCTGCTGTAAATTAAAAATAAAAAGTAGTTTAATGAAACCTCTCCAGACTATCAGTCAGACACTGATTGTGTTTTAAATGGAGGTTGTTAATAAAACATTACTGCACTAATGTACAGATTAACAGGGAAAAGGTCCTCAGTGTCACATCAGATTCCACAGTCCATCACGCCCCTGCGTTATCCGCACCCACGCTGTCCCGTGACTTTTGTCCTTAAAGGCTGAGAGCTCTTGTGGTGCAGTAGGAGTTTGGCCAGTAGAGGGCGCTGTCTCTCAGCACAGTGTTCTGGGCCGCACCTTCGGAAAAAGCTGCAGAAAACAGAAAGAATGAGGAACAAAATTAGATTTTTGAGGAATAAACTCTTTTAAAAAAGTATTTTTGAGCAAAATGTGCTACACAGTTATTATAGGAGTTTATTATAGGGATGTGCAATATTTTATAATGCACAATAATACTGCAAAAAGAAGTTTTACATGATAAAAACATGATAAAACATAAACCATATTTTTTAGCACCATTTATTTTTATCAGATAGATAGACAGACGATAGGTAGGTACATAGGTAGGTAGGTATGTAGATAGACAGGCAGACAGACAGGTAGATATATAGGTAGGTAGGTAGACAGATAGACAGACAGACAGGCATAGACACATCTGGAATATATGGTGATAATACACTGTAAAAAATGAAATCTTAGCGAGTGAATTTATCTAGTTTCAATGCAATAAATCATATTTTTACTAAATGTAAAAATGTAAAATGTTGCACTAAGCCTGTAAGTGTCTTAACTAATCTTACTTAAATTAACCTTATTTTCAGTTTATTATTTTAAGATCAAAATATATCGCAAATATATCTAAATATATTGATATATGACTTGATTTAAATCTTCAGAGATTGTGCTTACTGGTATTTTAAGAAATATTACTAAGAAAAATAGCTTTTCTTTATAGTTTGGTTGACTGTACTATTAATTAATCTGCAATGCAGAACATTTTACAATAATTAAATGTCCAAACTTTTGAATGGCACTCTACATGTGTTTTTAATAAATGTATGAAACTGTTATATGTATGTTAATATGGTTCTGGACGGTTGTTGTAGTATTATGTTCTTTAAATTATTAAAAATAAATAAATTATTGGTGATTTTCCTTGAAATACTGTTATATTATTACACACACACACACACACACACAGAGATGCACTGCAGTGCACAAACCCAACTTTTAACTCAACAATAAACAGAATAAAGAATAAAATAACATTGCTGTTCCCGTAAATCAGTTTACTTCTGCACTCTGCTGAGATGCGCAAAAGCACCACGCTGTTAGCACACGAACGCGCCAAAGTCAGAGCTCACCCGGCTCTTAAAGGGTGGCACACTGATTGGTTTATTTCACATTACACCCCAAAACAAAACACACCCATGATCAATTACTAGAATTAGTACATGCCTTTTGCTTTGCAAAGGTGTACTTTTCTCGTCGTTACGATAGCAAAGACACCCTGACACACCCTACCTAAACCCAGCTGCACAATCTGCAGTTAACCTGTGCTCTATAGGTCACTAAAACAGGGCCGCTAAAAGTTTCTCAGGGACACTTTTAACAGTGTAAAACGAGCTCAGGAGTTCAGAATGTGTGTTTAAACAAAATGCTGTTAAACCTGATCAGTGGGGTCTGTGTTTAACTGCAGGGAGAGCAGTAACTCAGCTGTACACAAGTTACAGCTTGCAGCTTCTAAATACAGATTATTCTGTTATATATAACACTGATGAATGATGCAGTTTTATACCGGCTAAATCTGCTTTTAGCTACAGAGCAGCAGTGAGCTGGAATTCACTACAGGAAACTCTAAAACTCTAAAACTCAGAACACTGTGTCACTAAACCATTTTTAATATCTTTTAGTCTCAAAAACCACCTTCAGACAGCCTGTAACTGTTTAAGCTCCTTTGTTTCTTCTACATTTTTATTCATTTTATTTTGTCTTCTTATTGATCTAATTTTATGTTTTACCTTCGACCTTTTTAAAAAAAAAATGTATTGGTTTACGTTTTGCCTTTTACCTTTTTATTTCATTGTTTTCGTATTTTTATTTTTTATACTTTTTTAACTTTATTTTAGTTCCATCATTTACATTTTTGTTATTTTAGTCCTCTATTTCTTTAATTGTGTTTATATTTTATTATTCTAATTATTTATCTCTTTGTTTTATTGCTTTACATTTTAGCCTGCTGCATATCCTTTTATTCTGAATTGTTTTATTTTCTTCTTAATTAAATCTTATATTGTATACTGTATATTTGTTTTTAATATTTAAACTTATTTTTCAGTCCCTTTCATTTTGTTGATGCTCGGCTGCATTGAAAATGAGGGTTACCCTCAATGGAAATAAAGATTAAATGATTGTCAAATCCTGTGTTAAATCATCTTAACTCTATTCTTTAAGCGAATCATCCACTATGCGCCGTACAGTTTGATTTAGGGCGTCAGTGTATCTTAAAGCTGCTGTGGTTAATTTTGGGGCGTGGCGTGAAATAAACCAATCAGAGTGTCTCTTGCTCATCATTCCCTTTAACAGTCAGGTGAGCTCTGACGTTGGTGGATTGCTATTTTAATGACGCAGCTACCTGGACGTGTCCAACAAACTCTTCTCAGCAGAGGAAACTAACTTTGCCATATCGAATCATATGCAATAATATTGAATAAAATTGAACATTTTTGAATATGGTGAACAATATTATACCCTAAAATATGGTGCCATACCACCCACCCCTAATTATCACATCAGACTACTACTTTTTTACTGTTTTTATCAAAAGAAAAATTCACACTGTTCTCATTTCCCATTATATATCTACTAGAGACAGATTATATCTGTCCAGTATCATTTATTTTACTTTAATCCTGGATATATGGAGATATTTGGAGTGCATTATTATTATTAGTATTATTATATTCTGGATCATTGAATTCTTTCACAAATATGATTAAATTCTTGTATTTTTTAATCTCTCAGTTATGGGTGTGCAATATCATATCGTATGCAATAATAACATTTAATCCTCATTTATGCAGAGTTTTTTTTCTCATATCGCCAAGAATATCGTTTAGGGGTGAACCGATTACTCGAGTAAATTGAGTTACTCGATTAAAATTTAAATTGATCGAGTAATTTTCTGTGCCTCGAGTAATTGTTTATTTAATTTAAAAACTCAGAGCTTGGATTTTGTTTGCGACTCTTATTGTGACACAATGCGCTTTATAATAAAGATAAGTGTGCGTGTGGTTGATATAGAGAAGTGTGTGTCTCTTGGTTATTGGATAAAATATAAATATGTTTTATTTATTTCTAATTAAAAGTTTGCAATTTGGAAATGTATGTTGTAAATTAAAAAATATAACTTATCTAAACAAGGAAACCAATTGGTCCTTCAAGTGAAATGTCTTGTCTTCTCGATTGATTACTCGATTAATCGAGTCGATTTTTCAGAAGAGTACTGGATTACAAAAATAAACGCTAGCTGCAGCCCTAAAATTGTTATTGCGAACATGCCATGATAGATAGAGATAATAGGAGAAAAGTCTTTTACCCCGAAGTAGTTATTTGGGACGAAGCCCTCTCGGCCGCAGAGCGACGCCCACCACCAGTCCACGCCCTCGGGCTTCTGCAGGATGGTCACCATGTCCCCTTCTTTAAAGCTCAGCTCATCAGGAGCCTGCGCTGGATACGTCCACAGAGCGTACAACACCCCACTGTTCTCCACCCCCATCGCCTCCTCCACACCTTACACACACACACACACACACACACACACACACACACATATATATATATATATATATATAAAAACACATTATTACGTATTATACAGTCATTGTCAAAGAAATGGTTGTGTAATGCTGCAACTTCAGCCAGACGTCTCTCAGCATGTAGAGAGTTGTAGAGGTTCCTGATGTTGATAATCAGAGGTTCCTGTGATAATCCATCCCATAATAACTTTAACTTTTTGCACTCCTAGACAATACACTATGCACTTAAATTAAATGCAATACATGCACAGGTTTATGTTTAGTATTTGTCATATCTGCCCTGTCTATCTATCTGTCTATCTATCTTTCTGTCTGTCTGTCTGTCTGTCTGTCTGTCTGTCTGTCTGTCTGTCTGTCTGTCTGTCTATCTGTCTGTCTGTCTGTCTGTCTGTCTGTCTGTCTGTCTGTCTGTCTGTCTATCTATCTGTCTGTCTGTCTTTTTGTTCTATCTATCTATCTGTCTCTCTGTCTGTCTGTCTGTCTGTTCTATCTAGCTATCTGTCTCTCTGTCTGTCTGTCTGTCTGTCTGTTCTATCTATCTATCTATCTGTCTGTCTCTCTGTCTTTTTGTTCTATCTATCTATCTGTCTGTCTGTCTATCTATCTATCTATCTATCTATCTATCTATCTATCTATCTATCTGTATATCTGTATATCTGTATATCTATCTATCTATCTATCTATCTATCTATCTATCTATCTATCTATCTATCTATCTATCTATCTATCTATCTATCTATCTATCTATCTCTGTACACAGTTCCTGCAGATTGTGCGGTAGGCGTATGGGAGTGTTGATAGAGCGTCCGCAATTACTGAGATCACAGGGTGCTTGTTTCCTTTTACAGAATTCAGAGAACTTCTTATAAAGCACCCCAAGTCTGGAATAGCCATGCTGATCATTTTTAAGTCTAGACTAAAGGCCCTGTCCCACTGCGATTGCGTCTAAATATCCACTAAAGTACGTCCAAATTTCAGTGGACGCAGTTTAGTGGATATTTAGTGGATATTTAGACGCAATCTGGACGTAGTTTAGTGGATATTTGGACGGCACCGTCCAATTGGACGTAGTTTAGACGTTGCCGTCCACTTTAGACGCAAAAGTGGTTTTGGTACCTCCCAAAATTTTCGGAATAGACGGCAACTAATATGGACGTAATTTAGTGGATATTTAGACGCAGTACGGATGTATTTTAGTGGATATTTGGACGGCACGTACAGTTGGACGTCGACGTCCATAAAAATATTTTTTGCCGCCTCCTCCTCCTCCCGGTCTGGTCCAGCACATGGAGGAGTATGTTCTGCTGCTGCACCATCACTGCAAGGAACCTGTGGTCCATGGTTGTGTAGAAGAGAATAGATGTCCTCTCTCTTGTAGCTCAAGAAGAAATGATGATTCACTCGAAAAAACAACCATATATAGTTGGAAGTCGACGTCCAAAAAGTGGAAGTCGGCGTCCAACTTAGACGGAATATGGACGTAATTTGGACGCACTGCATCCATTTGGACGCAGTGCGTCTATATTTTGGACGCAGCGCGTTCACTCAGTGGACGCAGTGTTTTCTGATAAATTTGGACGTACTTTAGTGGATATTTAGACGCAATCGCAGTGGGACAGGGCCTTTAAATCTTACCTGTTTACTTTAGCATTTGGTATGCTTTAAATTGGTAACGTTTCCTCTTAGATAAAAGCTGCAGATCTAGGGGTCGTATTTTAGTGATCTATAGTGCACTGGGCAATTGCGCATTCCCAGCTGGCATTTCAATGTTGAATAAACGTTGATCAACGTATATGTTATGGTTGAATCAATGTTGATTATGAAAAGTGAATCAGTGTTGATATGGCAACGTTGTTTCAACGTCATACGTTCAACATTTAATAAACCACAGCTCACTAACACTAGAAAATCCTATGGATAACAAAGTGTTAAAAATAAACGTACATCACTGTAGTAAAGCTGAGTATAACGAACGTTTATATCCACCACTACCAATCTGATTACTGAACATCTGATCTCAAAAACACTAAAACCGTAAAACTATTAGAACATGAACATGATGCTAAATTAAAAATCAGTTACTGCAAATAGAAGTAAAACACTGTTTCATTCCTCCATCCAACCGTTTTTAGAAATTATATAGTGATGAAATATAAAATGCTGATTCAAAAGTTGAGGTTGAGGACGTTATGTTGATTCAGTGTTAAAATTTCAACGTTAGCACAACCACTGAACATTAAATGTTAATTCAGCGTTGTTTTGCGCAGCTCAAAATGCACAAAAGGCATTAACTTATTACTCTTAATTAATCATGGCTGCGTTTGTTTTGCTTTACATCTTAAATATTATAATATTCTAGTGCAGTTTTGTTTTCCCAGAAAATCCTACAGCACTTCATATCTTACAGCTTCCCTCTGCTGAAAACAACTTTTACAGAGATGCGGATTTCATTTTCCAGCAGGACTTCGCACGCTGCCCACAACTTCCTTGTTTCTGTGTTTTCACCAATAATAAAGCAGGACTCGTCACTGAACATGAACCAATGTTAGCTGTATCTTTGTTTGTTTGTATGTGTGTGTGTGTGTGTGTGTATTAACCCCTCTCTCACCTCTGAGGAAGTTTTCACAGTCTTCGTATCCGACAGCGTACGGGTCGCACTTCTGAGCCGCCGTGGCTCCGTCGCTCTCCGTCACCGCCATCACCGCCGCGCCGTTACGCACCAGAAACTCACACAGAGAGCGGTCATTACAGGACGCAGCGCAGTGCAGTGGAGTCCTACACACACACACACACACACACACACACATAAGGCGCATATTAAAACACACTAAAAGAAACTTATATTAGCTGATGCTAATCTAAATAAATAAAACTGTCATTCTTAAAAAAAAAAACTCCTTTTAAAGTCAATCGAGAGCTGGATGTTAATCTGCACAGATTCTTCTCCTGAAATCTGTTTATTTGGATGAGAAAAGCGCTTCTGTTTAGTTGTGAAAGTTTCTATGGTCCAGATCAGTTGATGAGTTTGTTTATTTGAAGCGTTTCTCTCTCTGTTTGGTTTGTTTTCACACGGGCATAAAAACCTAAACGCACCAAAATGTGCATCAATAAACCACGCAAGCACATCAGAGTCTTCTCTGATTGGTCAGAGCTATCTGGTGTGCGAATAAAAAAAGTAAATATAGTATATAAAGTGAAAAGACTTTGGGCAGGATTGTTGCTAGACCTGGCAACCCTAGCTGCAGCTCATTGTAAACTTGCCCAACTCGCAAAACACAACAGAAGCCACTAAATGTGGGATTTAAATTCTGAGAATATGTGTAAATATATAATCAGCTGATGTACAGTGAGGATGGGTGTTGTCTTGTCTCTTATCTGAAGTGTTTACGTGTTTGGAGACACGGAGAGCGAGTCGAGTATGTCCATTCCCCCTCCCACAGGGTTTAGTTGACGTTGACAATTAATTCCTTGTTGACAAAGTTTTATATCCATAAAACTTACAAAACTATTTTTTTCTTCTTTTTTAAATGCTGTACCAAACCATGAGGTCCAAACATGATTTAATCCAAACCATGAATTTTGTGAACCATTATATTCCTATTACTGTACATCCAGACCATGCAGATATCCAACTCACCAGCCGTGACTGTCTGGAGCGCTGACGTTTGCACCGATCCGCACGAGGAACTCCACCACAGCGTAGTGCCCCCCGCAGATGGCATTATGGAGGGCAGTGATGCCCTCATCGTTCGGCTGACTTGGATCACTCATCTGTTGATAAGACACACAACATTTTAATATCACACATTGCTGTGAACTGTTTTTACTGAAATATATTTAAATCACAATATCCTGTGTTAGCATGGTGAGCGTTAGCGGGATAAGCATTAGCACGGTGATGATTATCGTGTGAGTGTTAAAGTGGTAGAGAGTTAGCGTTGTGAATGTTAGCATGGTACAGGTTTTCATGGTGAGGTTTATGGTGGCAAGAATTACTGTGATTGTGTGTTATCAAGGTGAACATTATGTGGTGAGCGTTACCATGGTGAGCATTATTGTGATGAGCATTAGCATGGTGAGCTTTAGCGTGGTAATCATGGTGAGTGTTAGCCTGGTAAGCGATAGCGTGGTGAGGGTTATTGTGGTGAGGGTTATTGTGGTGAGGGTTGGCATGGTGAGCATTATTGTTGATGAGCATTAGGTTAGATAGGTTTAGCATGGTGAGTGTTAGCATGGTGATTGGTTTTGTGGTGAATGTTATCGAGGTGAGCATTAGCATGGTGAGCATTAATGTGGTAATCATGGTCAGAGTTAGCTAAGTGACTATTAGCATGGGGACATTAGCATAGTTAGCATTAACGTGGTAATCATGGTGAGTGTTAGCTTGGTGACTATTAGCATGGGGACATTAGCATGGTGAGTGTCAGCCTGGTAAGCGATAGCGTGGTGAGGTTTATTGTGGTGAGGGTTATCGTGGTAAGCATGATCGTGATGGGGGTTATCGTGGAGAGCGTTATCATGGTGAGGGTTAGCATAGTGAGCATTATTGTCGATGAGCGTTAGCTTGAATAGGTTTAGCATGGTGAGTGTTAGCATGGTGAAGGTTATTGTGGTGAGGGTTACTGTGGTGAGGGTTTGCGTGGTGAATGTTATCGTGGTGAGCATTAGCATGGTGATGTTTAGCATGGTGAGCATTAGTGTGGTTCGCATTAGCGTGGTGACCATTAGTGTGGTTCGCATTAGTAGTAGTGGTAATCATGGTGAGTGTTAGCTTGGTGACGATTAGCATGGGCGACATTACCATGGTGAGTGTTAGCCTGGTAAGCTATAGCGTGGTGAGGGTTATCGTGGTGAGGTTAGCATGGTAAGCATTATTGTTGATGAGCGTTAGCTTGGCAAGGGTTGGCGTGGTGAGGGTTATCATGATGAGAGTTAGCGTAGTGAGGGATAGTGTTGTGAATGTTAGCAAGGTAAGGTTTAGCATGGTGAGGGTTATTGTGGTGAGCGCTATCATGGTGAGTGTTATCGTGTTGAGCATAAGCATGGTGAGGTTTAGTGTGATAAGCATTAGAGTGATAAGCTTTAGCATGGGGAGAGTTAGCGTGGTGAGGGTTAGTGTGATAAACGTTATCATGGTGAGCATTAGCGTGCTAAACGTTAGCATGCAGAGTGTTTCAGACAGACCTCCTGCACCGCTCTCTGCACCGTGTCCAGCTCTCCAACCAGAGATCCGTCCAGCAGCAGAACCAATGGGCTGAGACGAGCTCGGGGGGTCTGGGACTTCAGGCCACTCCCCTTACTGGCCTTCCGCAGAATAGAGTGAATACCCTGAAATATATGAACACTATGATTACTTCAGTTACAGGTTAAATCCTTAGTCTAGCTGTCCAGCAAATTAGTCGATTAGCATGAAGCTAAAACCAATTGAGTACCTGTGGGGCATCCTCATGCAGACGGTGGAAGCTAACTAACATCCACCAGCTCTGTGGTTAAGCAGCTAGTTTATTACTGTAAATTCTGGGCTATTGAACGCACTTTTAATGAAATTGGCTAAGTACACAAATAACGTTAAGTACCACAAACAGTGCTGCGACATGGCTGGTTTAAAAAAAATCAGTAGGCTACCAGAAAAAGTCAAAGTTTAGCAGAAAATAATCATTTTCCGTTCATGATCTGTTACAGGGCTGCTGTGATTATCATCAGTTAGTTATATTTACAACCTGCTGTTTACTAATGCTCTAGTGTTACAGTTAGATAGCTTATAGCTCTCTAACTTATAGCACAGTTAGCTTAGCTTATATCGCCCTGGCTTACTGAAACACTCATAGGTTCCTCAGTGTAGTGCTGTCACACGGCATTTACTAGCCCTTACCATGGCTTGCGCTAGCGGTTAGCCACTAATGCCAATGCTGCTGCACTCAGCTATAGTGGAAATCTTGAATTCTAAGCGTACTTAACATAAACGGAAGGACTTTACTCACCTGAATAAACAGTTTTCAGGAGAGAAATCTGTGTAGATTATAAAGCTGCAACAATTAGTTGCTATAATCGACTGTTCCCCTGTTCCTTACTCGTGTCGCATAATGCTCCTTATAGTCCAGTGCACCATGTTTTGCCTGGATGAGCATCTGAAATCAGTATAGACCTACTAAAACCAGCTCAAACCGCCCTCACCTTCTGCTGGGGGGTGGAGGTGGTGGTGTTGGTCAGTGCGGGTGGTGTTCTGGGTGAGGTGGGCACGCTGCTCTCCTCACTGTCGGAGGAGCTGCTCTCGCTGCCCGTCTCGCCCTTCAGCTGGGGGCCCTTCCTGTGGAACAGTTTGTTGATCATCTGCTTGTACTGGTTGGGCTGGATGATGGGCAGCTTCCTCAGGGTCTGGGCCTGGTCCACCGAGCCTCGTTTCTTCAGGGCCCGGGGGATCTCCGCCCGGATCCGGAGCAGCTCCTCCATATTGGGGACCACCGGGGCTTCCGGGGCCACCACCGGCTGCAGGCGGGTGGGGCTGAGCGGCCGGGGCGGCTCGGGGTTCTCGGTGCCACCCTCTACTTTCGGCTCTTTGCTCTGGCCTGCGGGGGGTGCTGCACCGTCCGGGACTGCAGGAGGCTTTACTGTGTTCAATCTCTCCACCTCCGCATCCACATCGGCTGAGCTGAGAACTGAGACGAAAAGGAAAAAATGACTATTTAGTAGAGCCTCCAACAAGACACTAGAGCCTCTAACAAGGAACTAGAGGCTCCAACAAGATACTACAGCCTCCAAAAATATACTAGAGGCTCCAAAAATAACAAGATGCTTCAACGGGATAATAGAGCTTCAAACAGGGTACTAGAGGCTCCAACATGGAAATAGAGGCTCCAACAAGATATGAGTGCCTCCAAAAGGGTACTAGAGGCTCCAACAGGGAACTAGAGGCTCCAACAAGATATGAGTGCCTCCAAAAGGGTACTAGAGGCTCCAACAGGGAACTAGAGCCTCCAACAGGGTCTAAACTAGAGGCTCCAACAAGATTTAAGTGCCACTAACAGGGTACTAGAGGTTTCAACAGGGAACTAGAGCCTCCAATAGGGTACTAGAGGCTCCAACAGGGTCTAAACTAGAGACTCCATCAAGGTACTAGAGGTTCCAACATGGTACTAGAGGCTCCAACAGAGAACTAGAGTCTCCAACAGGAAACTAGAGCCTCCAACAGGGAACTAGAGGCTCCAACAGGAAACTAGAGGTTTGAACAGGGTCTAAACTAGAGGCTCCAACAAGATTTGAGTGCCACTAACAGGGTACTAGAGGTTTTAACAAGGTACTAGAGGCTCCAACAGAGAATTAGAGCCTTTAATGAGATACTAGAGCCTCCAACAGGATACTATTAGGGCCTTGTTTTCTATAGTTTCAATAGTTTATTCCAATATTTTTTTCAATACATTTATTTCACTATATAATTGTAATCATTTTAAGATATAATTCCGTATATTTCGGTACCTTCTCCGTAGTAGGCGGAGGCGGGGGGTCTCTGCTGCTCAGGTGGAGGGCGCTGGAAGTGGTACAGGTATTCTCTGGGCAGGGGTGGAGGGGGCTGGCGGTGCGGGCTGAGGTCTAGCTCCCCCTCCTGGTAGGGGTGGGGATAGGGCACGGCGGCGTAGTATGGGTTCTGAAGCCTCATGATGACGGAGAGGGGGATGGGGCGGTGCTGCCGGTTCTGGGGGGAGGAGGGGGGGATGGAGATGCGGGAGATGATTGGCTGAGAGCTGTAAGGTGTGGGGGCAGGTGAGGGGCGGTCGGGCGGCACGGTGATCCGGGTGGTTCTGGGTAATGAGCCGTGGGTCGGGGGTAGAACACGGGGCAGAGGGTCCTACAGAGACAGATAGAGGTTTATTTAGAACTGGTTGTGAACTAGATTTAACCCTTTATAGCACACTGTTCACTGTAAGACTAGTTAAGTGGAATTTACTTAAAAACTACACTTTGTTATTGTGCTTGGCTCACAGGATATATAACATACCTATAGTTAAAAATGAGAATTCCTTATTACATTTTACTGTATCTGTGTTTATTTGCATCTGTTTAAATCATATGTGGTGCATTTTCAGGTAAAAACACTCATATTGCTGAGATAAATGGATTAATGTCACTTGCTTTGGTGCCTAAAACTTTTGCACAGTACTGTATATGTACATATATTTTTTTAATAGTCGCACTGTAATCCTGGATATGCTTAAAATGCCTTAAAATGTGACAGTAATGTTTACCTAAAACTCAAATTTATGAGGCTAAATACATTTTAGTTACTATGCCTAAATTGTAAGTACATTCAATAGATTTTTTATTTAGTTTTTACATTAATTGCTGTGCATAATAATTCTAGGTTTTCTGCACCATCTGCCTGGAACAACCTTCCAAATATCGTACCACTGAACACTTTTAATGCTATGGTTCAGTCCGGATTGTCTTTATGTAGATGCTTTATGTGATATTTGCTATGCAATTGTTTAAACATGTTATATGGGATTTTCCCTGGTTAAATAAAGTCTAAATAAAAAATTTAAATACAACTTTTAAGCAGATTAGGACAACACAGCACTGAGCTATTCTAATGCATTTACTGCAACTGAATAAACACACACACACACACACACACACACACACACACACACACCTTTCTGGGCATAGTGGGTGAGTCCAGGTTGGACTCTCTCCAGTTGCTGTTGGGTACGGACGGCCGGATCCACTCGTTCTCTGGGTGGGAGGAGTTTAGAGCGAGAGTGTGAGTGTGTACTCAGGTGTTGTAATGCTCACCTGAGTGAGTCAGAGCTAATCACAGGCCCAGTATACCTCAGACAGGGTCAAATATACAGTACAGTATAGTGCAGATGAGCACAGTGAAGTGAAGTGTGGTAAACTACAGTAAAGTGCATTAAAATGAAGCACAATGTAGTACAGTACAGTATAGTGCAGTACAGTGTGGTAAAGTACAATGAGTACAGTGCAGTTTACTACAATACTTAACATTACAATGGCATGCAAAAAAGTACAATGCAGTACAATACAATATAGTGTAGTGCAGTACAGTATTGTAGAATACAGTACAGTGAAGTATGGTTTACTACAGTACTGTGCATTATACTGTAATGCAAAGATGTACAATGCAGTGCACTACAGTACAGTACAGTTGTGTATAGTGCACTACAGTATAGTGCAGTATAGTTTACTACAGTACTGTGCATTACAGTGTAATGCAGTGAAGTACAATGCGGTGCAGGACAGTATAATATAGTGCAGTACAGTGCAGTGAAGTATAGTTTACTACAGTACTGTTCATTACAGTGTAGTGCAGTGAAGCACAATACAGTGCAGTACAGTATCATGTAGTGCAGTACAGTACAGTGAAGCATGGTTTACTATAATACTGTGCATTACAGTGTAATACAATACAGTGCAGTACAGTATAATGTAGTACTGTACAGTACAGTGAAGTGTGGTAAAGTGCAGTAAAGTGAAGCACAATGTAGTTCAGTACAGTATAGGGCAGTACTGTGAGGTAAAGTACAATGAGTACAGTGCAGTTTACTATATTACTGTGCATTACACTGTAATGCAAAGATTACAATGCAGTACAATACAATATAGTGTAGTGCAGTACAGTATTGTAGAATACAGTACAGTGAAGTATGGTTTACTACAGCACTGTGCATTATACTGTAATGCAAATATGTACAATGCAGTGCAGTACAGTACAGTGGAGTATAGTGCACTACAGTACAGTACAGTGTAATGCAGTGAAGTACAATGCAGTGCAGTACAGTATAATGTAGTGCAGTAGAGTACAGTATAATGTAGTGCAGTACAGTACAGTGGAGTATAGTGCACTACAGTACAGTGCAGTATAGTTTACTATAGTACTGTACATTAGAGTGTAATGCAGAGAAGTACAGTATAATGTAGTAAAGTAGAGTACAGCAGAGTACAGTTTACTATAGTACTGTGCATTACAGTGTGGTGAAGTACAATGCAGTGAAGTACAGTACAGTACAGTATGCTGTACTATAGTACTGTGCATTACAGTGTGGTGCAGTGAAGTACAATGCAGTGCAGTACAGTATAATGAAGTGCAGTACGGTACAGTATTATGTAGTGCAGTATAGTAGAATATAATGTAGTGCAGTGCAGTACAGTGAAGTATAGTTTACTATATTACTGTACATTACAGTGTAATGCAGTGCAGTACAGTATAATGTAAAACAGTACAGTGCAGTATAGTTTACTATAGTGCTGTACATTACAGTGTTATGCAGTGAAGTACAATGAAGTGCAGTACAGTATATATAGTGCAGTACAGTACAGTATAATGTAGTGCAGTACAGTACAGTGAAGTATAGTTTACTATAGTGCTGTACATTACAGTGTTATGCAGTGAAGTACAATGCAGTGCAGTACAGTAGAATGTAGTGCAGTACGGTACAGTATTATGTAGTGCAGTACAGTACAGTGAAGTATAGTTTACTATAGTGCTGTACATTACAGTGTTATGCAGTGAAGTACAATGCAGTGCAGTACAGTATATATAGTGCAGTACAGTACAGTATAATGTAGTGCAGTACAGTACAGTGAAGTATAGTTTACTATAGTGCTGTACATTACAGTGTTATGCAGTGAAGTACAATGCAGTGCAGTACAGTATATATAGTGCCGTACAGTACAGTATAATGTAGTGCAGTACAGTACAGTGAAGTATAGTTTACTATAGTGCTGTACATTACAGTGTTATGCAGTGAAGTACAATGCAGTGCAGTACAGTATATATAGTACAGTACAGTACAGTATAATGTAGTGCAGTAAAGTACAGTGAAGTATAGTTTACTATAGTGCTGTACATTACAGTGTTATGCAGTGAAGTACAATGCAGTGCAGTACAATATAATGTAGTGCAGTACGGTAAGTATTATGTAGGGCAGTATAGTACAGTTTAATGTAGTGCAGTGCAGTACAGTGAGGTATAGTTTACTATAGTACTGTGTATTACAGTGTAATGCAGTGAAGTACAATGCAGTTCAGTACAGTATAGTGTAGTACAGTGAATTACAGTACAGTACAATGAAGTGTAATGCACTACAGTACAGTGAAGTATGGTTTATTATAGTCCTGTGCATTACAGTGTAGTGCAGTGAAATACAATGGACTACAGTACAGTACAGTACAGCAAAGTGTAGTAATGTGCAGTAAAGTGAAACACAATATAGTTCAGTACAGTGTAGTGCAGTACAGATCACAACAAAAGTGTGTCACAGAACACTTTTTATAGTTCTACCATATTTTGCACTAGTAGTTCATTCACTAGTTAATTCATCTACTGTTTACGTATCTTTTGCACTGTTTACGTATCTTTTGCACTGCTTAATTTAATTTAAATGATTATATAACTGTGTATTTGCACTTTCTGTTTGGCTGACATCAGTTATCCTCACATTATGCACATCAACTGGTGTTCACTGTCTATTGTGTTCAACTGCACTACCTCCATTCTCCATCTCCATTACACACACACACACGAAGACTGTACATTTACACTGTACATTTACAATCTATCAGTACAATGAAGTACAGTACAGTGAAGTGCAGTATGGTAAAATGCAGTGCAGTTTACTGTTTATAGAACTGTGCATTGTAGTACAATGTGTAGTGCAGTGAGGTACAATGCAGTACAGTACAGTATAGTGTAGCGCAGTGCAGTACAGTGGATTACAATGAAGTACAGTGCACTACAGTACAGTGCAGTATGGTTTACTATACTGATAGTAGAAGTGTATATGGTGTGAACTCACTGTCGTATGTATTGTGCGGTTTTCTCTCAAAGGAAACATCCAGGTCTGTTTCGTTCCACTTAGCCGGACTTCTCTGCCTCTGTATTCCCTCGTCTACAACCAAACCAGTACGAGAGAACCAGTGAGAATGAGAGAGTGAGCGAAAGAATGATAAAAACTGAAAAGCCTGAATAAGAAATAACGTAAACTAATTGGGACTCAAAACTAACAGGATCCGAAACAAAATATTACAATGATCCGGGAAGACGATGACCCTAAACATACAGCCAGAGCTACAGTGGAACGATTTAGATCAGAGAATATTCATGTGTTATAATAATCCAGTCAAAAGTCCTAAAATACCTAAATCTCATTGATCTTCTGTGGCGAGACGTGAAAACTGCTGTTCACAGAAGCTCTCCATTCAACCTGACTGATCTTCAGCTGTTTTATAAAAAAGACTTGCAGCAAGTATTGATATTAAATGCATTATTTTTGTTCCACTTCACAATTACGTGCTACTTTGCGTTGGTGTATAATGTAAAATCTCAATAAACTTAATTTCAGTCTTTGGTTGTAACGTAGCGATATGTGAAAAAGTTCAAGGGGGCTGAAAACTTTTGCACGTCAATTTTTTTTGATTGCAATTGCATTGGTAACACTTAAAAATAAGACTACCTTTACAATGGGTTTATTAATATTGATTAATTAGTTTGCAAATACTTTAAAACCCATTAGTAAGCAGTTAATAAATACATAACAATACCGTTAAAAATGTATTATTTGTAAAATATTTGTAATTACGTTTAACTATTTACTATGAATTAAATGACTAAGTTAAATTAAATGACTGAGCAAACAAAGGATCACTGATGCCTTTTCAATTGATGTGTTGTAGCTGTCTATCAAAGGTTTTTGAGTAATAATCTTATTTATAAGCCATTTATAAACCCTTTATAAAGGCAGTCTTATTTTAAAGTTGTACCAATACATTTAAGTATTTGGTTGTAAGGTAGCGATATGTGAAAAAGTTCAAGGGGTATGAATACTTTTGCACTCGCACCGACCTGAAGACTTGAAAGGCATGAAGCTCCTCGGCAGGGTGCTGGAACCCGATGGTCCTACAGGATTCGGGGAGGGGGCGCGGTCCATCCGCGGAGACCTGCGCCCTGTGGTGGACGATTCGTACAGAGCCATGTGATTGGCTGGAAGCTGCAGCTTGCCGGGAGCTGATTGGTGGTCGTATTTCTGGGGGGGCAGGGGGCCGAGCTCGGCGTAGCTGAGTGACCCGCTCAGGCTGCGCTCGTGGGACCGCATGGGGGTGGGCGAGGCTCGCCGCTGGGTGAGAGGAGACATGTTGGGGGGGTTCAGCTGCCCCGGAGCCCTGCCCGAGATGGTGCCGGGCGGGGCGTAGGAGTGGGCGGGGCCTATCTGTGGGCTTGGGGGGAAGGGTAGGCTCCTGGTGCTGGGGAACATGGGGTCTGGGGGCAGGACGCTGGTGGAGGAGGTTTGGGGGAGGGACATGGTAGACAAGCTGGAGAAACTGCCCCCAACATTGGTGCCAGAGGTGCTGATGCTGCCACTGCTGCTGCCATTGCTGCCACTGCTGCTGCCACTTCCACCGGGGGCAGTGGTGTAGCTGCTGGAGATGGTGGAGGCCTGGGGTTTGGAGCTCTAGCATAATAATTGGACAGAAAAAGAGAAGCGAATCAATGTATAATTTAAAGCACCAGTGATAAATAATTGTTAAATGAAGAGAGCGCTTCAGTTTCTGAATCAGTTTCTCTGATTTTACTATTTATAGGTTTATGTTTGAGTAAAATTACACTTAAAAATTATGAGTGTCTTTGATTTTATCAAATTGAAAACCTCTGGAATATAATCAAGAGGAAGATGGATGATCACAAACCATCAAACCACCAAACTGAACTGCTTGAATTTTTGCACCAGGAGTAAAGCAGCATAAAGTTATCCAAAAGCAGTGTGTAAGACTGGTGGAGGAAAACATGATGCCAAGATGCATGAAAAAAAAAACTGTAATTAAAAACCAGGATTATTCCACCAAGTATTGATTATTTCTGAGATCTGTATATATACACCAATCAAGCATTACATTATGACCACCTCAGCTTTAGGGTGATATGGCCCTAAAATAAAATCACAATATTTCATGGTAATTTATTATGATCACGATACTCTTGGCTATATGATAAAACACTGAATTAAAAAAAAAAAAATTGTAACAGATGTCAATAATCCAGAATGTCATAATGAACTCCAAATATCTCCATATATTCAGGATTAAAGTAAAATAAATGATACTGGACTGATATAATCTGAATTTTTCTTTTGATAAAAACAGTAAAAAATTAGAACCCTGATGTGATAATTAGGGGTGGGTGATATGGCACCATATTTCAGGGTATATCTTTCACAATATTCAAAAATGTTAAATTTTAATGCTATTAGAAAGCATTTGATGAGCAGGTAGAGTGTTACCTGTGCTGTAGAGCTCTGGGGGGCGGGAGCAATCTCCTGCAGGAGAGAACTGAACTCTCGAGACAGTTCATCTGCATTCGCCAGCGACGCGTTCAGATCATCATTAATAGTCTGGACTACGGATACACACACACACACACAAAATTTATTCAATGTTTTTAGTGATTTAATTGTTTTTTTTCATAATCCTTCAGACTGTCAATGAAGTTCTTACATCTCCCTCATCTGCTGACTTGCCACAAACAGTAGGTACAGATCCCTCCCTCAGAAGACGTCTGCTGGCTAACCTGCTGTGTACTCCCTCAGATTCTCTACTAGCAGAATGAACTTGCATTTGTTTCTGAGGCTGATAACTCTGATTAACTTATTCTTATTCTGATGAGTGCCGGTTAAACTGAAATATACAGACATACTTTCTTTCCTTTTTTTCGTAATAAAACACATTATTCTACTTCTATTCTAAAATGAAAGAAATACTCAGAACAAGTAGTTCATTATTGTTATTTCTAATTTAAAGTTTTTTAGCTTTTAGCTTCATTCCCTCCATTCATAGAGAAATCACTCGAGAGCTCCCCCTAGAGTTTATAAGTCATTTACTGATAAAACAGGGGAACAGAAAGTGCTCAGACTCTCTGTCATTCTCTTTTTCTAGGTAGCTGCTGCTCCTGACTCCCAGTCGCTGACTGAGTCAGATATTAAACATGCTGAATATTTGCTTTAGAGCAAAGTTTTTGTTCGTGATCAATTAAAAACTGTGTGATCCTGTGAATCTGGCATAAGTAAAAGGTGCTACTTCGAAGAATCTAAAATATCTAAAATATAAAATTATTCCAGATGATTTTCTTCATAGTTTGGTTAATTTTGGTATTAATCTACAATGCAGAACATTTTAAAATAAAGAAAAAACACTGAATTTAAGGCGTGTCCAACTTTTGACTGGTACTGTATACAAATATACACAGAGCTGAATCATGTCAGATCAGGTGTGGTATGAAACCCACGTGACTTCCATGTAATTAGAGATGATAATGTTCTCTGGTGCAGCAGTTACAGCTGGACTTGCTGTGGCATGTGTATACAGTGTGTATTGAGTGTATTGTGTGTGTATAGTGTGTGTATTAGAGTGATACTCACACAGCATGCCGCTGCCGAAGCCGGTGCTGGAGCTCATGTTTTCACCTGGATTCTACCTGGAGTTATTTAGCACAACCGTCCTGCAGAGAAACACACACACACACACATTCATCAGCTCTGATTTCCTTATGTACACACACACTACATCATTAAACACAGCTGTGCTCAGAAGGAGGGGATATAGACTGATATGGGTCATATTTATTGAGCTACACGTACAGAAGTAGCGTGTATTGCATGTGTAATGTTTAGCAACATGTCAGACTCAGTCTCAGCATGTAGAGAGTTGCAGAGGTTCCTAATGTCCCTCCTGTGATAATCCATCCCATAATAAATTCAGTGTTCAGTTAAAGTGACTGGTTGCAGGACCTGGTTTTTAATCTAAAGATGTTTTACATTTTTCTCAGTCCATTTAAAAAGCATGTTTAAAAGCAAGTCCACTAATTCCTTTTTTGATTTTCTCTCAAAAAAGTTTATTTTAAAGAAATATTTGAGTGCATGTTCAAATCCAAACTGTATTTTTCTAAAATATGCAAAGCTATTCTTTTCTCATTAAGAAGCCTGAAAAAGGAAATTGATCAAATTTATTCTCATGCAATTTAATACACAAATGGATAAATGATGAATAAAACAGAATTGGAAAAAAAAGTGTTTTACATTAACTAATATTACACTAATATCACATTAATATATCAATAAACCAGGGGGCAATACTCATTCCTGTTACTGGCACTCACTCCTGTTACTGGAACTCACTCCTGTTACTGGAACACTCTCCTGTTACTGGCCCTCATTACTGTTACTGGAACTCACTCCTGTTACTGGCCCTCATTACTGTTACTGGAACTCACTACTCTTACTGGCACTCACTCCTGTTACTGGAACTCACTCCTGTTACTGGCCCTCATTACTGTTACTGGAACTCACTACTCTTACTGGAACTCACTCCTGTTTCTGGAACTCACTCCTGTTACTGGAACTCACTCCTGTTACTGGAACTCACTCCTGTTACTGGAACTCACTACTGTTACTGGCACTCACTCCTGTTACTGGAACTCACTCCTGTTACTGGCCCTCATTACTGTTACTGGAACTCACTACTCTTACTGGCCCTCATTACTGTTACTGGAACTCACTCCTGTTACTGGCCCTCATTACTGTTACTGGAACTCACTCCTCTTACTGGAACTCACTCCTGTTACTGGAACTCATTACTGTTACTGGAACTCACTACTCTTACTGGCCCTCATTACTGTTACTGGAACTCACTCCTGTTACTGGCCCTCATTACTGTTACTGGAACTCACTCCTGTTACTGGCCCTCATTACTGTTACTGGAACTCACTCCTGTTACTGGAACTCACTCCTGTTACTGGAACTCACTCCTGTTACTGGAACTCACTCCTGTTACTGGAACTCACTACTGTTACTGGCACTCACTCCTGTTACTGGAACTCACTCCTGTTACTGGAACTCACTCCTGTTACTGGCACTCACTCCTGTTACTGGAACTCACTCCTGTTACTGGAACTCTCTCCTGTTACTGGCCCTCATTACTGTTACTGGAACTCACTACTCTTACTGGCACTCACTCCTGTTACTGGAACTCACTCCTGTTACTGGCCC
Organism: Astyanax mexicanus; assembly: GCF_023375975.1. NCBI lineage: Eukaryota > Metazoa > Chordata > Actinopteri > Characiformes > Acestrorhamphidae > Astyanax > Astyanax mexicanus. Next base: position 2,200,118 of record NC_064416.1, on the reverse strand, counting down.
TCATTACTGTTACTGGAACTCACTACTCTTACTGGAACTCACTCCTGTTTCTGGAACTCACTCCTGTTACTGGAACTCACTCCTGTTACTGGAACTCACTCCTGTTACTGGAACTCACTCCTGTTACTGGCACTCACTCCTGTTCCTGGAGCTCATACCGGTTACTGGAACTCACTACTCTTACTGGCACTCACTCCTGTTACTGGAACTCACTCCTGTTACTGGAGCTCACTCCTGTTACTGGAGCTCACTCCTGTTACTGGAGCTCACTCCTGTTACTGGAGCTCACTCCTGTTACTGGAGCTCACTCCTGTTACTGGAACTCACTCCTGTTACTGGAACTCTCTCCTGTTACTGGCCCTCATTACTGTTACTGGAACTCACTACTCTTACTGGCACTCACTCCTGTTACTGGAACTCACTCCTGTTACTGGCACTCACTCCTGTTACTGGCACTCACTCCTGTTACTGGCACTCACTCCTGTTACTGGAACTCACTCCTGTTACTGGAACTCACTACTGTTACTGGCACTCACTCCTGTTACTGGAACTCACTCCTGTTACTGGCACTCACTCCTGTTCCTGGAGCTCATACCGGTTACTGGAACTCACTACTCTTACTGGCACTCACTCCTGTTACTGGAACTCACTCCTGTTACTGGAACTCACTCCTGTTACTGGAGCTCACTCCTGTTACTGGAGCTCACTCCTGTTACTGGAGCTCACTCCTGTTACTGGAACTCTCTCCTGTTACTGGCCCTCATTACTGTTACTGGAACTCACTACTCTTACTGGCACTCACTACTCTTACTGGCACTCACTCCTGTTACTGGCACTCACTCCTGTTACTGGAACTCACTCCTGTTACTGGCACTCACTCCTGTTACTGGCACTCACTCCTGTTACTGGAACTCACTCCTGTTTGGTAACAGGGCTCCTGTTACTGGCACTCACTCCTGTTACTGGCACTCACTCCTGTTACTGGAACTCACTCGTGTTTGGTAACAGGGCTCCTGTTACTGGAACTCACTCCTGTTACTGGAACTCACTACTCTTACTGGAACTCACTCCTGTTACTTTTTATGTTTTGAGTAACAGGAATTAAAGTAATTAAAGGAATTAGTTTTTAGCATAGAATTAGCAAAAACATGAAAAATAGCTAAATGTTGGCTATACTAACACCGTGAGGACAATGAGCATATTCTAGTAATTTTCCCAAAAATTGTATTTTAAAAATAAACCGATAAGATGTAAGAATTAATTTAGGTAACAGGAGTGAGTGTTGAGATTGAGCTCCTGTCAGTCATTGTTACAATAAGATCAAATATACAGAAAAAAAACTAATGAGGGAACTTAATTTTGATCTTTCCATGATCTTCAGAACCAGCTGATGTCACTTCCTGTTGTAGAATGCTGCAGATGTTTCAGATGATCAGGGATAATATGTTACATAACACAGTGGATCAACACCAGCAGATGACAGACATGACTCTCCAAACCATCACTGATTGGTGGAAACTTCACACTAGACCTCGAGCAGTTTGGACTGTGTGTCTCTCCACTCTTCCTCCAGACTCTGCTCCCTTGATTTACTTTAAATGAAATGTAAAATGTACTGATGATCAGTGATGGTTTGGAGAGTCATGTCTGTCATCTGCTGGTGTTGATCCACTGTGTTTTATTATCAAGTCTAAAGTCAGTGCAGTTTTGTTTTCCCACAAAATCTTACAGCACTTCATATCTTACAGCTTCTCTCTGCTGAAAACAACTTTTATGGAGGTGTGGATTTCATTTTCCAGCAGGACTTGGCACACTGCCCACACTGCCAAAAGTACCAATTTGTCTTATATAATAATCAAATTTTCTGAGACACTGATTTTTGGGTTTTTATTGGCTGTAAGCTTCATAATCATCAACAATAAAAGAAATAAAGAGATATAATATATATAATAAAGTAACTTTTCAATGATATTCTCATTTTTTGAGATGCACCTGTAGATTAGATAACCCACATGACTCTTATTGCTTCACTCTGAGCAGAAAAACACATAAGATCCAGCCCAAGCGGTGCCAGCCTGCGGGCAGATGGGTACCTCAGTGTGTCTGAGAGTTTTATGGGCTGTTTTATTATCTCCACATACTTTCAGCACAGTTTCAGCTCCTTCTATTCAGCTCTACTCAGCTGGAGCTCTTCCAGCATCCCATAATTCTCTGGGCCCAGTTCTTGTGTACAAACCAGCTCGGCTCCTCCCCCTTCTGCCCTTATAAATGCCAAGCTGAGCAACTCTACCGTGTTCAAGTTTAAACAGGCCTTCCATTGTCAATATTAGCTCCACCCACTATATATATATATATATATATATATATATATATATATATATATATATATATATATAAATAGGCATATAACAAATTATAATTATAAACCTTCATAAGCGCTTTTCACAGACTTTAGGTAAAGTAATGAGTTATTCCACATTACCAAAGGCATATAACACATTTTAAAACATCTGTGAAAAGCGCTTATTAAGCATTATAATTTGTTATATACCTTTGGTAGAACAGGAAGCATTTCCAAGTATTAGAATTTCTCCAAACCCCTTAAAAGATTCAGAATGTAAAAAAACTTATGGTAACACTTTCTATAAATTAGGTATCTATAAAGCATTATAAATGCATTCATAAAGCTTTATAAACCATTCATAATGCTTCATAGCCCTTGACATAAGCATTTCTAACTATGCATAAATGTTTATAATCTCAAACATAAAACGTTATAACACCACAGTGTAAAGTTTCATAGCACAAAGCGATATAATGCATTATAATACATTCGTATTTGCTGTTCTTAACATTATTGGTCAGACCTGCTTCATAAAGCTTAATAGATGTTGAGTTCACTTACATATTGCTTTATCAAGATCCACAACAATGCCTTCCCTCTAACTATATGCTATATGTTATAATAAAAAATGTTCTGTAAATACTCATAACATCTAATGAACACTTATAAGCGCTTTTCACAGACTTGTGAAAAAGTGATGTTTTATTTCACATTACCATAGGCATGCAACAAATTATAAAGCTTCATAAGCGTTTTTCACAGACTTAAGGTAAAGTAATGAGTTATTCCACATTACCAAAGGCATATAACAAACTATAAAACGTCTGTGAACAACGCTTATGAAGCTTTATAATTTGTTATATACCTTTGGTAATGTGGAATAACCCATCACTTTAAATAAAGTCTTTGAAAAGTGATTATAAGTGTTCATTAGATGTTACGTGCATTTACAGAACAATTTTCATATAAATTATAACATATAGCAGTTAGAGGCAAGGCATCGCTGTGGATCTTGATAAAGCATTATGTGAGTGAACTCAACATCTATTAAGCTTTATGAAACAGTTCTCACCAATAATGTTAAGAACAGCAAATACGAATGTATTATAATGCATTATATCGCTTTGTGAATCTTTTAAAAAAGATTAGTCGATAACCAAAATAGTCTTTAGTTGTAGCCCTAACTGTGGTGTTATAACCACAGTTTTATGTTTGAGATTATAAACAATTCTGTATAGTTAGAAAGGCTTATGTCAAGTGTTAAGAATGGTTTATGAAGCTTTATGAATGCATTTATAATTTGCTTTATAGATACCTGATTCATAGAAAGTGTTACCCAACTTATTTTACTGCAGAGATAAAGGGTTTTGTATCATCTTTACCTGTAGCAAGTATACAGACCAATGAGTGTTAAGGGGTTAACAGCTGCCCAGGTAAGATCACCTGAGATTCCTTATGTGTTTCCTCATAGTCTGATAGATCACTTCTGTGTTCATTTCCAATATAGGAAAAAAAAACTGAAAAAAACACTGGTTGAGAACCTCAGACAGTACAGAGCAGTGTAAGCTGGTAGACTTTGTCTGAGGGAGGAATCTGTAGCTATTCTAGGGATTCTATTGCAGTTCGGCATAAACTAGCCTGTTCGTGTTCTGACATTTAGCACAAGACTAAAGTGTGGTAAACACTTAGCGTAAAAACACAGGGCGTGGCCAGCGACAGCTAATTTGCATAAAAGTGACAGAGCCCTTAAATGCCTCGTTAACAGCTGTGCTGAGCTCATCAAGAGTTAATTACTTGAATTTCTTGTCTCTTAATAAAGTGTTTGAGAGCATCAGTAGTAAAGTAGTGAAGAGGTAGAGTGAATATTTGATTAATGTTCGAATCCAGATTATGAAACTATTCAACTAGCCTGTTCGTGTTCTGACATTTAGCACAAGCTAACACTACGTATGGTAAACGCTCAGTGTAAAAACACGGAGCGTGGCAGCGACGGCTAATTTGCATAAAAGTGACAGAGCCCTTAAATGCCTCAATCTGAAAGTGACTGAAACAAGTAAGAACAGAGCTGGTGAGATCTTTTTATCTTTATCTTTATGTTTGATTAGTAATTCTGTGCAAAGAACTTTATTGAACATGATTCTATCTTCGAGTGCTGGTGTGCTGGAGTTCTTGACTGGCAGTACTGGACTGGTTTGACTGGTTCGCTGATGTTCTGGACAGGTCTGAACCGAGGCCTTTAGGGCGAGTAGCCAAAACCAGCAGCACCGGCCCAATCAGCCGGTACACTCATCCCTCAGACCCAACGCCATCTGCTAACTAATGAAGTCATTCACACGCGTGAGTGTGATACGGACTCACGTGACCACTTTATTGGAAACGTTGGTACAAACTGTGTATATGCATTGACAGTAGTGTTGTGCCTTAAAGGAGAAAAAAATGCTGTAAAATGTACTTTTATTATAGTAAAACATGATAAAGAGTTCTTATATTTGATGAATAGCACACCTCCGTTCTCCCACAGCGTTCAGAGATCCAGAAATTTTAACAGTTTGCCCAAAACCCCCTTCAGACTGGGAGATACGGGGCATAATTTACCCTGATAAATCACTTTTTACACCGTTATCCAGCTCAAAGTAGCTCCACACCTCCTTACTAGAATCTGGAGAGCCCTGACATTTAAAACGAGGCATTAATAACTTAAAAAGTGCAGAATAAGCTTATTAAAAAACACTGAAATCAATATAGACATACATATACATAGACTCCGCATAGCCTGCCTCTTGGCGCGGGCTGTTACGTTATGCAGAGTCTATGCATATATATATATATGTCTATGTTATTATCAGTACAGTGATGGCGGCGCTCAGAGCTGAAGCTAGTAGTGTTATAGGATGTAAACAGTGGATTTTAATAAGCTTCTTCTGCACTTTTTAGCTTTTTAAGTTATTAATGCCTCGTTTTAAATGTCAGGTTCTCTCCAGATTCTAGTAAGGAGGTGTGGAGCTACTTTGAGCTGGATAACGGTGTAAAAAGTGATTTATCAGGGTAAATTATGCCCCGTATCTCCCAGTCTGAAGGGTGTTTGTTGGATAAACTGTTAAAATTTCTGGATCTCTGAGCACTGTGGGAGAACGTGTGCTATTCATCAAAGATAAGAACTCGTTACCAGTAGATTTTTCTTTGATAAATAAAATTATCATTCCAAAAGTGCTTATATTTGTCTGATTATTTATTATTTATATTTGTCTGATATTAAAGTTGATTTGATAATTGGAAAATTAATTGGTAAATATGATAAAAAAAGCAAAAACTAAAGAATCTATAAGGGGAAACTGTGCATCCAACTAAATCTATTGCTTTTAAACCTGCTTTTTAAATGTTACATGAGTAAAGCTGCCTCAGATTGACCTGTACATGTTTTAAACAGTTAAATATATATGTGTTATTATAATGAAAAAAAATATATATAAGTTAGGTATGTTAGATTAACAACAAGCAAATTGCACCCATACAGTGGAATGACCCTTAAATGACCCTACATCAATACAGTCTCACACACACACACACACACAAATACAACACACACACACACACACACACACAGTCATAAACACTCATACACGCCGAGTCATCGGCCATTCAGCCAAACCAGTACTGAATGAAAGTCTCATCACTCCTCATCCAGCCCATTTCCCTTTTGTTCCTCTCTCTCTCATGTTGTGTAATGTCTCGTTTACTGTAGTGCAGACTACACTACATACACACACCATGCGGAAAAAAAAATCCATTGGCAAAAACTAGACAAAATATATGCAAATTAAGACAAATATATGTGGTAACACTTTATTTTAGGGAACACAAATTAGGCGCTTATTAATGTCTTATTATTTGCTTAATAAATCCTTAATTAGACATTTGTAGGCTTTATTCTGTGTTATTAAGCGTTATTAATGCCTAATTAGGGGTGTGTTATGAGGAAATGATTAATAATGGCTGTATAAGTTCTTATAGTGCACAATAAACAGTTATAGAGTTAGCACCCTGGAGTATTCAAATCAATAAAATGATAAGGGTGCCCATACTTTTGCACCGGTCAAATTCTGGTTTAATGCATATTGCACATTTTCTGTTAGTACAATAAACCTCATTTCTATCCTGAAATATTACTGTGTTCATCAGTTATTAGATATATCAAACTGAAATGGCTGTTACAAACACCCAAATATTTAGAACTACAAATGATTAAGATTAATAGGGGTGCCCAAACTTTTTCATATGATATATATATATATATATATATATATATATATATGATTTTTTTGAGAGAAAATGAAAGGAATTAGTGGACTTGCATTTAAACATGCATTTTAAATGTAACACAACTGAGAAAAATGTAAAACACCATGTAAAAAAACAAGTAAAACTGTCTGAGTTTGACCAGCACATGTTTTGAATAGTTAAATATATGTTTTTATATTCAGAGTTGAAAAAAGCATTTGAAGAAATAAACATTTAAGTTTAATTTGAAGGATTTACAGCAGGCAAATGGCATCCATTCGGTGGAATGGCCCTTAAATAAAGAATTTTTAAAGAATTTTTTTTGGGGGCTTTCTGCTTAAAGTTTAAAACAGTTATACTTACATTAAAAAAACATTTACATTTGTTTTGTTGCAGTAGTACATTTGCAGAATTATAAATACATTTTTTTAATGTTTTTTTTTATATTATTAAGAAAATATTTAGCTAAAATGATCAGAATCTGACATTTAATGTGTCTGAATTAAAACTGTAATTCTGTAAAGAAGAGTGAAACTAAATTCCTTTATCAGTAATTTTATTAGTAGATTTTCCTTTAATAAATCATTTTTTTTTATATTTACTCAGGTTGTATTTGTCTGATATTAATGTTGGTTTGATAATTGAAAAAGTAATTGGTAAGTATGATAAAAATGTATTATATTATGATAAAAATATATTATTAAGAAAATCTTTAGCTAAAAATAGCAGAATCTGACATTTAATCAGCATCACTCATCATGCAGGATTAAAGTATTATTTCAGGGTGTGACTGCAGTTATTCACTAAACGTTATCTCTCTCTCTCTCTCTCTCTCTCTCTCTCCACCCTCATTCTTCTAACATGAATTAAGCTCTTCCAGTGAAAGCTGTCACTCATCCAAGCACAAACCCAGTATCTCCCACGCTTCTGTTCATCAAACCACCTCCCATACGGCCTTCAGCCAACACAGTACAGCAGCCGCTTCATTAAACCACTACAGCCAGCAGGGGTGGGCGATACGGCTCCAAAATAATATCACGATATTTTATGGTATTATCACGATAACGATACTTTTGGTGATATGAAAAAAACACTGAATTAGATTTTTTTTATTTTATTTTATTATTGCATGCAGTATGATAACTGATAACTGATAACCCCTAACTGAGATATAAAAAAAACATATACAATAATTTTATCAGATTTGTAACAGAATTGTGGATTTTTCTTTTGCTAAAAATGGTGTGTAATATGGCACCATATTTGAGGGTATATTATACAACAGTTAGTTCCGACCTCACAATCTGATTGGTTGAGAAGTGGTCTAGCCGTGATGATATTTGTGATAACATCACGGCCTTCTCACACTAAACCTGTATCACTCCGCCGACGCGTTGCCGAGTAACGGCGTATACACACACAGTACAGTTTTGAATCATCACCTCCACCAGCACCAGCAGCATCATTAGCATTAGCTTAGCACAGGCTAGCGCTTAGCCATGGCACGCTCGCCCGCAGCGCTGCCTCGTCTTTTGTGGAAAAAAGCTCGGCTAATGCCGTCTGACAGCCAGAACGCTAACCAGCCACGCTAGGCTAAGCTAAGCTACTGCTGAGATAAAGCAAGCTACACTAACCTAACCACAGTCCAGCCGGCTAGCTAAAACCAACACCGTCCAGCAAAACAAGCAGAAATGCTCAAAAAATGTGCATCGTTCACCTGAAGACGACTCCACGGAGCAGGAGAGGAGAGTATCAGCGTTATTTCACGCTCCTAACGTTACCATCTTCACTTATTCACAATTTTGCTTCAAAGCTAACTTTCGTGGTGTTAGTCTGTATGAACCGTACACAGTTTTGTAGTTAAGTTTCAGTTCTGTTACAGTTGTTGTGGAACTACTTTTTGGTGGAAGGCTCAGTCCATATTAAAGCATATTCATTCTTAATTTCTTAAAGTTTATTGATTTATTTTCTTTATTAATTTTGTAAAAATAAACTGTTGTATAAAAGCAATAGAACACTCGAGGTTGTGTGTTATCACGAATAACATCACGGCTGTTGTCACGTCTGGTGCTGTTAGCTCCTCTGTCCCTTCCACACCCAGCTCTAACGGAGGTTCTCAGGCCAGCAACTACACTACCCAGAATGCACCACCCGCTGACATCACGCACTCACCTGATCACATGACACCTCACCTGCTTCCTCCAGGAAGTCCCGAATACTGATTACTGGCACTATAAAGGTGCACGCCACACAAACACCCACGCCGCGTATTGTAGGTTCTCCTCTTTACAAAGCGTTCTATATCTCTTGTCTCAGTTTATCTTGTGTATGACCTTGCCTTTGTTTTCTCGACGCCGATTATTGCCTTTGCCTCTGATACTGGATTGTTTGTGTATGACTTGGACTGTGTTTTCACTACTGCCTCTTGGATTACCTCTGATACTGGATCTCTCGTGTGTGAACTCTGGACTGTCTCTCGTTTATGGTATGGTTTTGCCTTCATTGCTCTGTTTACTGGTGATCACCCATTTTTCTGTATCGACTACGATTACATCTGTTTATTGTTTTAATAAACTTTATATACTTTTATCAGTATCTGCACGTGTCTGCAATTCTGTACATACCATGACAGCTGTGATGATCTACAGTACTTCAAGTGTTATTTGTGATAACACACTCCCTGTCGTGTTCTATTGCTTTATTATCTTTCACCATATTCAAAATTGTTGGCGATATTATCACGTATACGATCTGATATGGCACACCCCTAACAGCCAGTCACAAAACGCTCATAATTCATATTAAATCACATAATAAAAAGGAAATATGATGCAATAGTTCACATAGTGAATCTGCTGCGGATTAAACCTTAAACTGCTAAACCTACTTAAACCAGTATGAATCATGACAAGAGATTGCAGGTGTGTTTTTTCCAGTCTGACGGTAATAATTATTATAGTATTGTTATATTTTAATCCAGTATGAATCTGCACTGTGTGTGTGGTTAATACAGTTGTGTAGTTACAATAATAGAGTAGCTTTGGAGGTGGAAAAATATATATTTTTTAAAATTTACGTAGAATTTTAGTTTTTTTCCCCTAATATTTATCCCATTTTCTACCCAATTTACCAAAAAGACCAATTAAACAACCCACTCATTGCTACTGCCCCTATTTCTAGTGTTGCCCCAACACACCAGGAGGGTGAAGACCAGCACACGCCTCCTCCGATACATGTGAAGCCAGACTCCGCCTCTTTTCGAACCTTTTCGCAGAGTAGCATCACAGCGCTAACGCTCGGAGGAAAGCAGCACAGCGACTCTGGTGGTTCTGATACATCAGCTCACAGACGCAGCCTGGTGCCGATCCACATCACCCTAGGAGGAGTGATGAGGGGGAAGAGAGCGCCATCTACTGTACTGTACCCACCCAGAGAGAGCAAGACCAACTGTGTGTGCTCTCTCAGGGCTCCGGCAGCTGATGGCAAGCTGCATGAACGGGATTCGAACCAGCGATCTCCCGAACATAGTGGCAGCGTTTTAGAACGCTGGACCATTTGGAGCCCTTATTAATGTATTTTTGAAGAAGAAAGGTTAACTCCTGATTTGCAACTCCATGCCTTACCCTGTGGACAGTGCCTGATTAGGGCCAATTTCATCAATAATAACCTCAGACACATCTCTAAAATGTGTCAGCAATACTTTAAAAATAAAGAGTCAGAAGGAAAAGTTAGATAGGAAATTGGTTTGGTTGTTTTGTCATGGAAACTTATAGAGATGAGCAGATCTAAACAATACATATACAATACATATACAGTACTGCAACCAGCCAGCAGAGGCGCTAGACCTGTGGTTTCATCGATGAATAGTTACATCCCTACACTTAACATACAGGGCGCTGGCGATCGATATATTGATCGATATATAGGCGAATAGTCAACCGTGCACCGTGCAGCTTGATTTAGATTTAGAGTGTCTTTGCTATCGTAATGATGGGGAAAGTACACCTTGCTCAGCTCAAAACGCAAAGCAAAAGTAATGTACGAATTCTCTTAATTAATCATGGGTGTGGTTAATTTTGGACGTCACTTGTTCTTTATTTCCTTTAAAAGGTAGTTCCCAGATAAGCTCTGACTTTCTTTGGTGGATTGCTATTGTAACGGTGCAGCTACCTGGACGTGTTCAACAAACTCTTCTCAGCAGAGGAAACTGAGCTGCTGGTTGACGCTGTGAAGGAGCTCCAGCAGCTCATTTACGGGAACAGCAATGTTATTTTATTTACTATTCTGTTTGTTGTTGATGTAAAAGTTATGTCTGTGTTGCCAAGATAGCGATGAACGTCTGACTGTTGGCATCTGTCTAGGTTGTATTCAGTCAGTGGAGCTCCTGTGTTTTCTGTTACCAAGATGAACAAGCAAAACTCCAGAAATTTACATCAGGGTTCTAGTTTTTTACTGTTTTAAGCAAAAGAAAAAATCACATTTTGTTCTATTTTTCCATTATATATCTACTAGAGACAGATTATATCTGTCCAGTATCATTTATTCTACTTTAATCCTGGATATATAGAGATATTTGGAGGAGTGTATTATTATTATTAGTATCATGACTAATAATTCTGACAAATCTGATAAAATTCTTGGATTTTTTAATATCTTGTTAATATTTTGTTGCAGTAGTGTATTCTTGGAGTATCTTTTTTTTTTTAATATTGTGATATTATTTTAGGGCCCTATCGCCCACCCCTAGATTTTATACACTGATCTACAGGATTAAGTTCATGTGTTTTAGTTGCTGTAACCATTAAAATCAATAAAGGTTTGGCTCCTACATTCTGATTACACAACCACGTATCTAAAACCATGTAAATATAGTAGTTGTTGACTTCCCGCTGAAATGATAGACTTTTTAATGTGTAAAATCTGCACTGAACTCAGTTACTCAGACTGTGTTTGAAGTATCTGCAGATTCTGAGCTTCACAAAACAGAAATCTGAACCATTTCAGGCCTCGGTTTAGAGAAACACACATTCCAGATCAAAGCAGTTCACTGGGTTATTTTCAGCAGTCCAAAGTTCCACTTAACTGGAGTGGGTCGCGTCACTGTTCCTGGAACTCTCCTGTCTGAGGCAGGACTCGGTTAGTCAGGCTTAGTTTGAGTTCCTCGTACGGCTTTATAGCATATCCAGCCTTTATAGCCTGCAGAAACTAACATCAAAGCAAATTCAACAAAAATATATAATAGTTAGGCCTGTCGCAATAATTGCAATATCAATTTATCGTACAATAAACGACCATAACCTCAATAATACTTAATCATCGTAATATCGCCTATAGTGTTTATCTGTATGTTTGTTCACATATATAACAGTTAACGGTATTTCTTCCCAACTTTAATAACTGTGACTCCATACACACAGTGTGGACTAAAGTAGGTGAAGAAATAAGTATACAATTCCTAAACTAATTATAATAAATGATTAATTCAAATGTTGTTGTCTTTAAAAAGTGTATAATTGCTTTTCAGTTTCCATGATTTAGTTTCACGCTATTCTGTTATCATTATGTCAGTGGCATTTAATAGTCTTAAAATTACAAAAATATTGAGTATCGTAATAATTTCTTGGACAATATATATCGTCCACAAAAAAGTCTTATCGTGACAGACCTAATAATAGTGCATCTTACAAAAATTAGAATATAATTGAAAAGTTACTTTATTTCAGTAATTCAGTTAAAAATGTGAAACTCATATATTATATAGATGTATTAAACACAGAGTGATCTACTTTAAGTGTTTATTCATTTTATTGTTGATTTATTATGAAGCTTACAGCCAATGAAAACCAAAAAATGTGTCTCAGAAAATTAGAATATTCTATTCTACCATTGGCTCTTTTGTCAGTGTGGGCAGTGTGCCAAATCCTGCTGGAAAATGAAATCCATCCAGCATCTCCATAAAAGTTGTTCTCAGCAGAGTGAAGCTGTAAGATATGAAGTGCTGTAAGATTTTGTGGGAAAACAAAACTGCACTGACTTTAGACTAGATAATAAAACACAGTGGATCAACACCAGCAGATGACAGACATGACTCTCCAATCCATCACTGATCATCAGTACATTTCACATTTCATTTAAAGTAAATCAAGGGATCAGAGTCTGGAGGAAGCGTGGAGAGACACACAGTCCAAACTGCTCGAGGTCTAGTGTGAAGTTTCCACCAATCAGTGATGGTTTTATGGAGATGCAGATTTCATTTTCCAGAAGAATTTGGCACACTGCCCACACTGTTAAAAGTACCAATTGGTCTAACAGTATATGAGACACTGATTTTTGGGTTTTCACTGGCTGTAAGCCATAATCATCAACAATAAAAGAAATAAACGCTTAACACATTTTGAACTGAATTACTAAAATAAAGTACATTTTCAATGATATTCTAATTTTTTGAGATGCACTAGTATTTTTTTATTTTATTTTTCTGTACGTTTTTGAAAGCTAGAAATGATCACCGTGTGTTACATTATGATAAAATGAGAAATGGTCAAAATAAGGAAAAAGATGCACATAGAGAGCTTCAAGATCTCACATAATGCCAGAGAAAGTTCATATTCATTTAGAATCAACAATACTAATGTTTTAGGAGTTATTTGGTGGAAACTTTTTTAATCACATGTTCTCCTCCACCAGTCTTACACACTGCTTTTGGGTGACCTTATGCTTATTACACTCCTGGTACAAGAATACAAGGAGTTGAGCTTCGTTTGATGGCTTTCAGAGGTTTTCAATTGGGTTCAATGTTCTCTTTGCATTATTTGAGGTCTGAAAGCAGCACTGCATATGTTTGCTTATTTATGACCATTTCTCATTTTCTGTAAATAAATGCTCTAAATGAGAATATTTTTATTTGGAATTTGGGAGAAATGTTGTCTGTAGTTTATAGAATAAAACAACAATGTTCATTTTACTCAAACATAAACCTATAAATAGCAAAATCAGAGAAACTGATCATTTTAAAGTGGTGTCAGTGCTGAGAATAATGACCCACTCCCTCTAAATATTAATATTAATAATAATAGCTCTACTGTATCCTTAAGCTCTACTTTACTGGAAGTGAAAAGAGCCCAAAACAAAAGGAACAGAGGCCGGTGGCCCGAGTTCAGACATGACATAAGAGGTCTGGAATCTGGGAAAAGTCACACCGGGACAGAGGCGTTATTCATCAGTAGGTGAAAGAGAAAGGAAGGGTGGAGGGGGAGCTGAGGGGGGATTTGAAGAAGAAGAAGGAATGGAAATAAACATCCAGGAATTGATCCTCAGCCAAACAGCAGTTTCAGTCTGATTCAGCAGAGTTTACGATAAAAAACAGCCAGAAATATCCAACGTTCTGTACGAACTGGAAGTTAAACTCGAAACTGAATTATTTAGTACACAAAAAGAGTGTTAAACAAACCAGAATATATGTTTTATATTTTACATTCTTCAAAAAGTGGCTCCTCTTGTTTAGATGATCAGTTTTGAACATCTCTGCTGGATTTTCTCAGTCAGTTTTATGAGGTAGAGTCACCTGAAATTCAGGCTTTCAGTTAACAGCTGTGCTAAACTCATCAAGAGTTACCGTATTTTACAGACTATAAGTTGCAACGCATTAGAAGGCACATTCATAAAATAACCACATCAAACTTAATATATACTAAAAATACTGCAAAACGAATAATTCAGCAAAACAACCTGTTCTGGGACGATCCTGATGAGTGCCAGTTCCATCACTATCAATGTTTTCAATGGTCTTTGCTATGACAGCACTATCAATGAATGTCTATTTTGATATATAAGGCGTACCGGATTATAAAGCGTATTTTATGCAACAATAGTAAGGAACAGGGGTGTCGCCATGTTTCCCTTCTAATTCAACAGATCTCACCACTGGGGACGCCTAAATTTACCATTGCCAAAGCTGGCAACTTATCCCGAAAAATGCATAGATTTATAAGTTAATAGAGTGCTGGATGTTAATCTAAACACATTTCTCTCCTGAAAACTGTTTATTTTGGTGAGTAAATCTTAAACTTCAGTTTATTTACAGTAAGCTTAGATTTCAAGTATTTTAGCGCAAGTAGCAGCAGCGCTTAGCGCTAATAAATGCCTTCCGACAGCGCTACACTGAGGAACCCTGAGTGTTCTGGTAACCCATGGCGCTAACAGCTAGCAGTTCATCCCATATAGCTTGTCCGATATACTAGTGCTGTGGTTAGCGGCTAATGCTAATGCTGCTGCACCTAGCCTTAGTGCTGGAGAAACTTTACTGACTACTCACACTTTTAATGCTGTACTTCGGCTTTACTGTGGCTTTACTGCTCCTTAATACCTGACTGGTAGAATTTATACGTACATAAGCCGCATTGACGATTTTTGGGAAAATTAAAGGATTTTAGGTGCTCCTTATAGTGCGAAAAATACAGTAATTACTTGAATTTCTTGTCTCTTAATGTAAAGTTTGAGAGCATCAGTTAAAGTAAAGTAGTGAAGAGGTAGAGTTACAGGTATACAGTGAATAGTGAATATTTGAGTAATGCTCTAATCCAGATTACGAGAAACAACAACTACTCAACTACGTAAAGATCAAAAATATACTTTTAAGATTAAAAATTAAGGTCAGTCAATACGAAGAAGAATTTCAAGAACTTTGAAAGTATCCTCAAGTGCACTCGCAAAAAAAAGCATCAAAAAGGTGATGATGATGATGGAACTGGCACTCATCAGGAGATACCAGCCTCAGAAACAAAAGTTAACAGCTGCCCAGATAAGAGTATCTAAATGCTTCTTTACAAACTATTTTTTTGGTTTGTTTAACACTGTTTTTAAGTTTCTACATGATTCTTTATGTGTTTCTTCATAGTCTACAATCTTTGTAGTAAAATATACAGTAAATATATTTATTGTCCGGCTCTAGTTAAGGGTGATCTGAGTTCATCGCTCAGTTATTTCTCAGTTATTCTCCTCGTGTATCTTCTGCCTCCCACCAGGACACTCCCAGCATGAGCACAACCCCGACACTTCCTGTGGTTACGCCTGCCTGAACTTCTATGGGTCTAAAATTAACAACTGCACTCAGATTCACACACCACACACACACACACATTCCTAACGTTCAGAAAATAACCACATCAAACTTTATATAACTATATACTACAAATACAAAACAACATTTAAAAAAATATGCAACAAATTTGTACTGAATTTCCCCTTTACGGAAAGATTAGATCAGGCCTGTCATAATAATTACTGTATTTTCGCACTATAAGGAGCTCAGGATTATAAGGCGCATTATGCAACACTAGTAAGGAACAGGGGTGTCGCCATATTTCCCCTCTAATTCAGTAAGCTAAGGATGTTATTCTACACAGATTTTTCTCCTGTAATCAGTTTATTTGGGTGAGTAAAGCGCTTCTGTTTATTTACAGTAAGCTTAGATTTCCAGATTTCCTCTAAGGCTAGCTGCGGTTAGCAGCGATTAGCACTAGCGCTACACTAAGGAACTGAGGAGAGTGTTCTGGTAAGCCGTGGTGATGTTAGCTAGTGGTTCATTCCATGTAGTTTGTTTTAACTCGGTAAATGTGCAGACTACAGTCTGATATAGTCACCTAAAAACGAAAGAGCGAAAGAGCTAGCACTTAGCATGGTTAATGCTAATGCTGCTCCAGCAGTGCTAGTCAGGCTCAGTAGCAGGCTTATATACAGTCTTATATACTCACTTCTGAATGGTGAAAGAGCTGGTGCTTAGAGCTGTAAGCAGCTAATGCTTATACTGCTCCAGCAGTGATAGCTGGGGTTAGCAGCAGGATACACAGCAATATATTCGCCTCTGCATGGTGAAAGGGCTAGCACTTAGCGTGATTAGCTGCTAATGCTAATGCTACTCTTGAAGAGCTAAACTGAAGCTCCTGAATAACTCTGTACTTCAGTGGAGTGTCTTTACTGCTCCTTAATACCTGACTGATAGAATTCATACATAAGGAGCACCGGATTATAAGGAGCTCTGAGGATTTTTGGAAAAATTAAAGGATTTTAAGCGCACCTCATAATGCAAAAAGTACAGTATTTACAGAGTGAACTCTTGCTCTTCCTTTTCTGGGGCGATCCTGATGAGTGCCAGTTCCATCATTACCAATGTTTTTGGCTGTCTTTGCAGTGACTGCACTTCAGTTCTTGTACTTTTTCTTTTTTTTTCTGATTTTATGATCTTTTTTTAATGAACTTTTTTAAGATCTTTGGTATGTTTTTAGTTGTTTATATTTTTTAGTTAACTTTTTTGCAACCTTGGTTTTTCGCATTTCTTTTATTGTTTCATTCTTTTCTTTTGTTTATAGGTATGGCTTATTCATAATTTACTCTTTTATATGTTTAGTTTTTTTTTATTCACCTGTAGTTGCATTTTTATTAGTTTAATTACTTTTGTTTGTTTTTTTACCTATGATTTTATGATTCCTACTCTTAAATTCTTATTTTACCTTATTTGTTTAATATCTTTTTTTTATAACATCTTATATATCTTATTAAAAAGCATTTTTTAATTTATTCATTTTTTTTATGAAACAGAAAAAAATAGAAAAATCCTTTTTTCTATGTAATTGCTCGGCTACATTGTAAATGATGGCCACCCTCAATGTACTCCGAGTTTAAATAAAGGTTGATTGATTGATTGGTAACGTTCATTTCTTCTTAAAGTATTTTTCCTTTATTTAGTTGAGTAGTTGTTGCTTCTCATAACCTGGATTCGAACATTACTGAAATATTCACTATTCACTGTATACCTGTAACTCTACCTCTTCACTTCTTTACTTTAACTGATGCTCTCAAACACTTTATTAAGAGCCAATAAAATTCAAGTAATTAACTCTTGATGAGTTCAGCACAGCTGTTAACTGAAAGCCTGAATTCCAGGAGACTCTACCTCATAAAACTGACTGAGTTTAGTATTAATCTACAGTATAATCTTTAGTTTAATGAAAAAACACTGAATGATAGGAGATGTAAACACAGTAATACACAGTACTAACTGAACAGTACTGCAGTAATCTGGTTATTCTGGTCTGTATAGGTCAGAAACTCATCAGGGCTGTAATTATGCGAGGTGTGAGCCCAATATAAATGCAGTGTTATTAAAACACTCTCAGCTATCAGACTCTTAACTGTGAGCCGGTGAAGCCCCGCCCCCTGCACGGAGGCGGAGCTCTGGCATCACTCCAGACCCGTCAGTGTTCTGAAGAGCAGCATGTGATTCAGGAATCTCTCAGACCTTCACAAAGAGAGTTCCAGACATTCCTCAACAGCTCCCCAGAACACTGAACACACACACACACACACACACACATCTGTACAATACCTCTCATAAACACAAATCAAGCTTAATCACACAATCCAGACTATTACACAATATATTTACACTAGTACAACTGAACCACGCTAACATGAAAACTGGATAAGTTGAGTCTACTTAAAAATTTGAGGAAACTGGTTGCCTTAACCCTTAAAAAATATATTTTTTCTAACTCAAACTCATTGGCATTGGCTTATTTTTGTGAAAAACATAAATCAAAACACATTTTCGATAAACACACACTGTACACCCCCCCCCCCCCCCACACACACACACACACATTTATATTACATACAGTATGTTTGGCCAAGGGCTAATAAACATTGCTTCATTTGTAAATTTGAAACTAAACAAATTTTCTACTCATATCTACTCCTACCCACGGCTACTCCTACGATGGTCTCGTTCCACCGAAATCTTCGAGATCTCTCAGCAGACCAGTTCTCCTCACTGGTGACTGACAACATGCCCCCACCAGGCTCATTTTCATCACTCAATGTAAATGATGCCACCGATACACTCTGCTCCACACTAAGCTCCTGTTTGGACAACCTCTGTCCTCTTACATCTCGAGCCATTAGCTCTAGCAAACCGCAGCCATGGCTTAAAACTGACACACTCAGGGAACTACGCTCCAAACTCCGAGCTGCCGAAAGAAAATGGCATAAAAACCAAAAACAAGCAGACCTAAAAAACTACCAACTGCTCCTGGCTTCCTTCTCAGCCTGCATCACGACTGCTAAAGCTGAATTTTATCACAATAAATTCAGCTCCCTCACAGACTCACGGAAACTATTTGCTACTTTTAAATCACTACTCAACCCTCCGCCTCCTCCTCCGGCTACATGCCTTACGGCTGAAACACTTGCCTCATTCTTTACTGGAAAAGTGGCGGCTATCAGCAACCAGTTTACTGATGTAACATGTAGCCGTCCTACTGCATCCTCTACTGCCCGGTGTCCCTCCACCGAAGGCGTTGCTTTCTCCTCGTTCACTTCTCTCACTGAGAACGAGACACTGGCTCTCCTAACACGTAGCCGTCCTACTACGTGTCCGCTTGACCCAATTCCCTCAAACTTACTACAAACCATCGCACCTGCAATCATTCCGGCTATCACTCACACCATCAATGCCTCTTTAACTTCTGGTGTATTACCGACTTCTTTCAAACAAGCACATGCACACCACTGCTTAAAAAGCCTTCTCTCAACCCCGCCCAGGTTGACAACTACAGACCGGTCTCACTACTACCTTTTCTCTCTAAAACACTAGAAAGAGCAGTTCTCAATCAGGTCTCTGGCTTCCTCTCCCAGAATGACCTTCTGGACCAGAACCAATCTGGATTCAAAAAAGGACACTCTACCGAGACGGCTCTGTTGTCTGTGACTGAAGCGTTGAAAACTGCTAGAGCTGCAGGTCAGTCCTCAGTGCTCATTCTGCTGGACCTCTCGGCCGCCTTCGACACGGTCAACCACGACTTCCTCCTAACTATACTCTCAAACATGGGGATCTCAGACAATGTGCTGTCATGGTTCAGATCGTACCTCACTGGGCGCTCGTTCAAGGTGTCGTGGCAAGGACAGCTGTCCTCAGCCCACTCCCTATCCACTGGGGTTCCCCAGGGTTCGGTACTGGGTCCCCTTCTCTTCTCAATATACACTGCCTCTCTTGGTCAGGTTATCCACTCACATGGCTTTTCCTACCATTGCTTTGCTGATGACACCCAGCTATACCTGTCGTTCTCACCTGAAGATCACTCAATCTCTGCACGGATATCGCAGTGTCTCTCTGACATATCCTCATGGATGAAGGAGCATCACCTTCAATTAAATCTCTCAAAGACTGAACTTCTGGTCATACCAGCAAAACCATCTTTTCAACACAACCTCTCTATAAGCATCGACTCTCTCTCTCTCTCACCGACAAAGGTTGCTAGGAACCTGGGTGTTATAGTTGATGACCAGCTCTCCTTCACGCACCATGTGGCCTCAGTTGCTCGGTCCTGCCGCTTCGCGCTCTATAACATCCGAAAAATTAGACCGTTCTTGACGCAACAGGCCACCCAACTCCTGGTGCAAGCGGTCGTCATCTCACGCCTCGACTACTGCAATGCCCTGCTAACTGGCCTCCTGGCCTGTGTAGTAAAACCACTCCAGATGATCCAGAACGCAGCAGCACGTCTGGTCTTCAACCAGCCAAAACGGGCACATGTCACCCCGCTGCTCATTGAGCTCCATTGGCTACCAGTTGATGCTCGCATCAAATTCAAAGTGCTTACAATCGCCTACAAGGTGATGACAGAACAGGCTCCTTCCTACCTGCACTCACTCCTGAAGGCTTACGCTACCTCCCGGCCGCTGCGCTCCTCCAATGAACGTCGCCTCGCTTTGCCAAACAAACATTCACACAAAGCAATCCAGACTGTTCTCATACAGAGTTCCCCAATGGTGGAACAAACTACCTTCTACTACCAGATCAGGAGAATCTCTCACTATCTTTAATAAACTCCTGAAGACAGAGCTCTTCAAAGAGCACTTACTCTCCTAACACCTCTAACACACTAACTACTTCTAACCTCATTTCCTTCTTCCCCTCCTTCACTTCTCTATCCCTTTATTTCCCTTCGACCTCCTTTAAGCCCTATCTAAAAATGGGTTATCTAAATTCCTATTACTTTTGTACTTCATTATTGTAAGTCGCTTTGGACAAAAGCGTCTGTCAAATGAAATGTAATGTAATGTAATGTAATATCTTGAGTTTAATTCATTTTCTTTTACATTTTATTAAAAAACTAATAAAAAAAAGAGTAGCACTTTTTAAAAGAAATGTAACATAAGAAAGGTAAAGGGCAAATATTAACCATGTAAGCTGTTTATATTGCTTGCAATTTAGGTGAAGCAAGCATGTGTAAAGCATTTTAATGTAAAATTGCTTAATTTTGCTGAATTAAATACAAGTAACAAAGTAAACGAGTAACAAAAATATGAACACCACACAAGGGTTAAAAAAAGTTAAGTTATGCATAATGAAAAATTAAGTTAGCATAACTTAAAACATCAAGTTATTACAACTAAAGGGGAAGTTGATATTAGTTTTTTTATTTGTTATACTGTAAGATCAGTTGGATAAGTTGAATTTACTTAACTTTCTTAAGGCAGCCGGTTTACTCGATTTTTTTAAGTAATGGGGAATAAAAAAATTGAGTTAGCATAAATTAAATAATAACATCAAGTTTTTACAACTAAAGGGGAAGTTGATTTATTTGTAAGGGAGCCCAGGGGGAATCACTACACACTGATGGTGAGTGTCTGTCAGAAACTGTTGGACACACCCAGTATGCAAATAGATTGTAACAGAAGCCAATGGCAAAGAAGCTGTTAATGGCAAAACTCAGACTAAACTCAGTTAATATAAGTTGGTTCAACTCAAAGATCTCAGTTTGAATAGTACAGTATATGTGCCCACAAATTCAGTTCAACTAACTCAAAATAGTTGAGTAATGTTTAGAAATATCCAATTTTTAAATGTAAAACAGACTTAAATCATTTGAGTTTAAACAACGTACGGGTTTACAGTGTACAAACCAAACTAGTACACGAAAACTAACATACGTGGAGCAAACCAGTACATATGAACTAAACAACTACACGCAAACTACACAAGTAATTTTAATTTTTTAATTTACTTGTGTTTTAATTTCCCTGAGGGAGCCCTCCTAAAGGGATCAATAAATATCTATCTATCTGTCTGTCTGTCTGTCTGTCTAAGTACACAAGAACCAAAGTAGTACCATAACCCAAACTAGTACACAAAAGATAAAGAAGTACAAAGCAAACTAGTACACGAGAACTATAAACCAAAGTAATAAAAACTATTCTAGAACACAAAAACTAAACTCAGATAGACAGTACAGAGAAACTGAACACTTACGTGTGAGAATGTGAGGCGGTCAGTAAGTGGTGGGTACAGGATGATCTGGTGCAGTGTGTATTTATCTGCTTTTATTAATGATCAGTTAGCTGAGTCCGCTCTCATCCCAGTAATAAGAGTGTGACTGTGAGTCAGTGTGTGTGTGTGTAATAATAGGGATGCACCAAAATGAAAATCTTTAATTTAAACCATAACTGAACAAAATGAAACATTCAGCCAAAGATCGATCTATCTATCTCGATCTATTGATCTATCTATCTATCTATCTATCTAGTTTGTATATAGAGTTAGACTATGGGGTTAGATTATAGAGTTAATTTATAGTTAGATTATAGAGTTAGGGTATAGAGTTACAGTTGTGGTCAAAAGTTTACATACACTTGTAAAAAAACATAATGTTATGGCTGTCTTGAGTTTTCAATAAGTTCTACAACTCTTATTTTTCTGTGATAGAGTGATCGGAACACATACATGTTTGTCACAAAAAACAGTCATAAAATTTGGTTCTTTCATAAATTTATTATGGGTCTGCTGAAAATGTCACCAAATCTGCTGGGTCAAAAATATACATACAGCAACAAAATTTGTCAATTTTGGTGATGTAGCGAGTTGTGTCAATCAAATTAGCTTCATGTCATGGCCTCTTCACTTCTTGTAAGTGATTCTGATTGACTACAGCTGTTGACTTCTCATGAGCCCATTTAAATAGGGCTCATTTGACCCAGTGATTAGACTCAGCTACAAAAGCTACAATGGGAAAGTCAAAGGAACTCAGTGTGGATCTGAAAAAGCGAATTATTGACTTGAACAAGTCAGGGAAGTCACTTGGAGCCATTTCAAAGCAGCTACAGGTCCCAAGAGCAACTGTGCAGACAATTATACGCAAGTATAAAGTGCATGGAACAGTTGTGTCACTGCCACGATCAGGAAGAAAACGCAAGCTATCACATGCTGCCGAGAGGAGATTGGTCAGGATGGTCAAGAGTCAACCAAGAATCACCAAGAAGCAGGTCTGCAAGGATTTGGAAGCTGATGGAACACAGGTGTCAGTCTCCACAGTCAAGCGTGTTTTACATCGCCATGGACTGAGAGGCTGCCGTGCAAGAAAGAAGCCCTTGCTCCAGAAAAGGCACCTTAAGACTCGGCTGAAGTTTGCTGCTGATCACATGGACAAAGATAAAACCTTCTGGAGGAAAGTTCTCTGGTCAGACGAAACAAAAATTGAGCTGTTTGGCCACAACACCCAGCAATATGTTTGGAGGAGAAAAGGTGAGGCCTTTAATCCCAGGAACACCATGCCTACTGTCAAGCATGGTGGTGGTAGTATTATGCTCTGGGGATGTTTTGCTGCCAGTGGAACTGGTTCTTTGCAGAAAGTAAATGGGATAATGAAGAAGGAGGATTACCTCCAAATTCTGCAGGAAAACTCAAAACCATCAGCCCGAAGGTTGGGTCTTGGGCGCAGTTGGGTGTTCCAACAAGACAATGACCCAAAACACACATCAAAAGTGGTAAAGGAATGGCTAAACCAGGCTAGAATTAAGGTTTTAGAATGGCCTTCCCAAAGTCCTGACTTAAACCCCATTGAGAACATGTGGACAGTGCTAAAGAAACGGGTTCATGCAAGAAAACCATCACATTTAGCTGAACTGCACCAATTCTGTCAAGAAGAGTGGTCAAACATTCGACCTGAAGCTTGCCAGGAGCTTGTGGATGGCTACCAAAAGCGCCTAGTTGCCGTGAAAATGGCCAAGGGACATGTAACCAAATACTAATGTTGCTGTATGTATATTTTTGACCCAGCAGATTTGGTGACATTTTCAGCAGACCCATAATAAATTTATGAAAGAACCAAATTTTATGACTGTTTTTTGTGACAAACATGTATGTGTTCCGATCACTCTATCACAGAAAAATAAGAGTTGTAGAACTTATTGAAAACTCAAGACAGCCATAACATTATGTTTTTTTACAAGTGTATGTAAACTTTTGACCACAACTGTAAATTACAGTTAGTGTATAGAGTTTGTATATGCAGTTAAGTTACTGAGTTAGATTATTTGTGGAGTTTGTTTATAAGGTTAGTTTATAGAGTTAGATTGTGGAGTTAGATTATAGAGTTCATTTGGCCCAATATCATCCAAATAATTTCTATTGAATATTTGGTGCATCTCTGTTTGTGCAAAGGTACAGAATAAGTGCAAAATTAATGAAAACCTGCCTTTCCCTGCCAATTCCACAGTCCTATTTCCACACCCCGGGTTGCCAGGTGTGGAACACAATTGCCGGTAAACACAGTGTACCTTTATCCTCGGCATTCTTCTAAAAATCTCAGTAAGCAAAGACAGAGTAAAACACCAGCAAATATCAGCAATGCATTTATTAAATAGAGATGGATTAGATCCCAGAAGGACTACAAGACAGATGCAGAGCTGCTTATTGGAATATTTACAGAAGTGTATATTAAAGTTATTTAGCAATTTCCAACTGCTATACAGGGTAGAGTGAGGTAGAATGAAAGAGTAAGGGTAGAGTGAGGTAGAATGAGAGAGCGAGGGTAGAGTGAGGTAGAATGAAAGAGTGAGGGTAGAGTGAGGTAGAATGAAAGAGTGAGGGTAGAGTGAGGTAGAATGAGAGAGAGCGAGGGTAGAGTGAGGTAGAATGAGAGAGAGCGAGGGTAGAGTGAGGTAGAATGAAAGAGTGAGGGTAGAGTGAGGTAGAATGAAAGAGTGAGGGTAGAGTGAGGTAGAATGAAAGAGTGAGGGTAGAGTGAGGTAGAATGAAAGAGTGAGGAGTGAGGTAGAATGAGAGAGAGCGAGGGTAGAGTGAGGTAGAATGAAAGAGTGAGGGTAAAGTGAGGTAGAATGAAGTAGTTTGGTGTAAGTGTTTACTATTAACCTCTGCCTCAGTTTACCTCAGTTTACCTCATTCTACCTCACTTTACTTCGCCCTACCTCCAGCCTTGTTATGTCACATGATCAGTCTGCAGTGTGGAGAGCTCCCTCTGTGGCTGTTCGTGGGTAGTGCAGTTTCAGTTGGCTGTTATTTATGATATTAAAGCCACTTTTTCAATGTAGACTAATAAAAATCACTTTCTAATTCCAGTTAAAAACTTTATCACAGTTTTATCATAGTTACGCAGCACTGCACAGTGGTACGTCCTTGATAAGTGCTTACAAATGCTGCAATCATTCGTGCAGAAACAGGTATCTCCAAAAAGATAGCGAGCTTTCTCACACACTGACACAAAAAGAAAAACGCTACCACACCCACTGACTCCGCACAGAGTTACCCAACACTGATAAGCTCTGACAATCATTAGTCTGAAAGCATGCTCTTCATAACACACCCTGATACAGGCAGGAGTGCAGGGCTATTACCCGATCACTATCCATTACTATCCATTATATTGGTAATTAGCTAATTAGCTTTACGATTCATTGAGCAAGTTTAAATAAATAGGCTTAAATAAACTAAATACACACCAAGTATTTCAAATAATTATAAGTGGAAAGACATAGACATAGACCTATATTAGTAATCTATAGGCATGCCAGTGTGTCTTTGCTATCATAACGACGGGAAAAGTACACCTTGCTCGTCTCAAAAAAACAAGCAAAAGGCATGTACTAATTCTCGTAATTAATAATGGGTGTGGTTAATTTTGGAACGTAACGAACGTAACGTAAAATAAACCAATCAGTGTGTCTCTTGCTGATCATTCCCTTTAAGAGACAGATTTGGTGAAGTGTTTGCTGCTGATTGTATTCATTTATCTGTTTACTGTTTTATTTTTAAATGTTTGTTTGAAGTTCAAAATATGTAAATGTCAAGAATACTGTTATTGCAAAAATACCCTGAAATTATTTTAAGGCCATATTGCCCACACCTAGTACAGTAGGATGGGGTAACGTGAGGAAGAGCAAGGTAGAGTGAGGTAGAGTGAGGAAGAGCATGGTGGAGAATGGCAGTGTGAGGTAGAGTGAAGTAGAGTGAGGTAGAGTAAGGGTACGGTAATAGAGCATGGTAGAGAATGGCAAAGTGAGGTTGGGTTGGGTAGAACAGAGTATAGTGGGGTAAAGCAAGGTATAGTGAGACAGAGTGAGGTAGAGCAAAGAAGAGTGAGGGTAAAATGTGGAAGAGTGAGGTAAAGCATGGTACAGTGGGGGTAGGAGTAAGGGTAGAATGAGGTAAAGAATGGCAGAGTGAGGTAGAGTAAGGGTAGGTTGATGTAGAGCATGGTAG
Organism: Astyanax mexicanus; assembly: GCF_023375975.1. Taxonomy (NCBI): domain Eukaryota; kingdom Metazoa; phylum Chordata; class Actinopteri; order Characiformes; family Acestrorhamphidae; genus Astyanax; species Astyanax mexicanus. Next base: position 2,173,944 of record NC_064416.1, on the reverse strand, counting down.
AGAATGGCAGAGTGAGGTAAAGAAAGATATAGTAAGGCGGTATAGTGAGGTAGAGCAAGGCAGAGTCAGGTAGAGTGGGGTATAGTGACCTAAAGCGAGGCAGACTAAGATAGAGCGAAGTACAGTGAGGGTAGAGTGAGGTACATTGAGGTAGAGGTAGAGTAGGTTGAGGTAGAGCATGGTAGAGAATGGCAGAGTGAGGTAAAGTGGGGTAGAATGTAGTACAGTCGGGTAAAGTACAGTGAGGCAGAGCTGGGTACACTGAGGAAGAGTGAGGTAGAGCAAAGAAAAGTGAGGGTAGAGTGAGGAAAAGCATGGTCTAAGGGTAGAATGAGGCAAAGAATGAAGTAGAGCATGGTATAGAATGGCGGGGTGAGGTAAAGTGGGGTATAGTGAGGTAGAGCAAGGCAAAGTGAGAAGTGAGGTAAAGCGAAGGGTAGAGTGTGGTAGTGAGAGTAGAGGCAGAGGAAGGTAGAGCATGGTAGACAATGGTAAAGTGAGGTAGAGTGAGGTACAGTGAGGAAAAGCGAGGTAGAGCAAAGAAGAGTGAGGGTAGAGTGAGGAAGAGCATGGTATAGTGAGGTAAAGCGAAGTATAGTGAGGGTGGAGTGAGGTAGAATGAAGTAGAGTCAGGATAGGTTGAGGTAAAGGAAAGTAGAATGAACGTAGAGTAAAGTAGAGTATGGTAGAGTGAGGTAGAGTAAGGGTAAAAAGTGGTCGAGTGAGGTAGAGCATGGCACAGTTGGGGTGAAGTAAGGGTAGAATGAAGTTAAAGAATAGTAGAGTGAGGTAGAGTGTGGGTAGAATGAGGTAAAGCAAGGTATAGTGAGGCAGAGCGAGGTTTAGTGAGGTAGAGCGAGGCAGAGTGAGGTAGAGCATGGTAAAGAATGGTATTGAGGACAGAATGAAGTAGAGTAATGCAACTTTAAGCGAGGTAAAGTGAAGTAGTTTGGTGTGATCGTTCACTGTGGACCTCTTCCTCCCTCTACCTCACTTTGCCTCAATATACCTCACTTTTCCTCTATCCTTGTTATGTCAGGTGATCAGTCTACAGTGTGGAGAGCGCCCCCTGTTGCTGTATGTGAGTAATTCAGTAGAAACTATAATTTTATATATTGTGATTTTATTATTTTAAGGTCATATCGCCCAGCCCTGTACTGCTGTAGTGCTGTGAGCTCAGCCAGTTTCCCAACTCCTGCAGGGCTTCACTGAGCTGAAGCAGTTAAAATACCTGACATAGCATTTTGTCACTGCCCTGGGGTGTGTGTGTGTGTGTTTATGTGTGTGTGTGTGTGTGTGTGTGTACTAACAGAAGGTGTTATAGATTAGGCAGCGTGTCTGAGCAGGTGTGGAAGCAGACGCAGCAATGCAGCTCAGCTGGATCTCACAGCTTTTAGCCTCAGTAGCTGCTGGACCTAATCCAGCAGCTAATACAGTACTACAATTAGCAGAAAATTTGAAATGTCTGAAATAACAAAAAAAAAAGATGCAGAGCTTTCAAAAACAAGTTCATATTCATAAAGTTTTAAGACTTAAGAAAACAATATTTGGTAGAATAACCCTGGTTTTTAATCCCAGTTTTCATGCATCATGTTCTCCTCCACCAGTCTTACACACTGCTTTTGGATAACTCTATGCCACCCTAGGTGCAAACTCAAGCAGTTCAGCTTGGTTTGATGGCTGTATGAACAGTATGTTTCTATACAGCTTCTCAAACTGAATACCCTGAATATCCAAACAGTGATCTCAGAGTTTAACTGAAACCCTGGAAAGCTTTGTTATCTGAGTACTATGTGGTTACCTGGGCACACCTGTAATCCCCCGCTTGCCCCTTTGTTCTATTTCTGAGCCTCTTTGAAATCCAAAACTTGCGGTTTTCAGCATACAGATGATGACATAATGCTGATATCAGATCCTCCAGATCAACACAGCATATACTGGCATCACATTTGCATCACGTTTATCTTAATCCTAGATATTTATTATTCAAGTCCTTAAAACTCTACTACAAGTCCCATCCCAGCCCTCAGCAAGCAGCCTGTAAAATTCCACTTCACTCAGTACGAGTTGGAACTCAGTAGCACATAAAGTACAATCCTGATCTCTCAGAAATTGTGTCAACAGTAAGAAGTGAAACAACTGGATTTTCAGTTCCACACTTTTACCTGTAGACTAGGGCTGCACGATATATCGGTTATGCATCGTCATCGTGATGTGTGCATGTGCAATAGTCACATCGCAGGACGTGCGACGTCACTAAAAGCAATTAATCAAACACGTCATGTTGCAATGTTTTAATTTTTAACACAAGAAGTACAGTAGATACACAGCGCTGTCTCTGTGTCTGAGTGAGTGACAGGCTGCTGCTGCCTGAGAAGCGCGTGGACACGTGTTGAAAGCTGTGCACCTCAGTCCAGCACAGTTTTACGGTGCAGATATTTTCAGTTACAGCTGAATTCACGCTTTTAATCCCAGAAAAACTTATTAAAACTCTGATTTACCTTTTAAAAAGCCATTTAAATGCCTGATTAAAGGGCCGATGTTTTGCTGTTTTCCTCAGGTTTTGAGAGTTCGGTGCTGACTCAGCTCTTGATTGGTCCGGACACGAGACCAATAGTGTGTGGGTAGGGGCAGGGCTGGTGACGTCATGGGCCCTGCATTGGTTAATATCGCGAAACATATTGTCAAAAAAAGAACATTTGCATTGTAAATTATTTGCAATATCGTGCAGCCCTATTGTAGACTATTATTACCCTCCCCAGGAGTGTTCAACCAACACAGATTCCTCCAAAAGCTCACAAAGGAACCCAAAAGAACTTCTAAGCAACTTAAGGCCCAATTTTTTTTCAATTCTTCAATTGGCTAATAATGTTAATGTTCATGAGACTGCCATTCGGCGAACAATAAACTACAAGAGAAGGAAAACTCTGCATACCAGCATAAAATCCTTATGCCACCTGTGAAACATGGTGGTGGTAGTATGAAGGAAAGAGGCTCTTTTGTAGCATCTAGGTTTCATAACTCTTAGAACTAAGAATAATCTACAAACACAAGAATTGCATTATACAACCAACAAGGCTTTCAACCTGTCATCAACAATCAGCAAGCTATCCAGCTCAGAAAATCAGTTAGCATTGCGGCTAACCTACTTTAAAACTGCAACTGCCAATTCAGGGTGCTGTGTCTTTTAGCATTGCTGCTCCAAACCAGCTCTTAGCTCAGCTGTTAGCTTAGCATTTTAGCTAGGTGGTTTGTTAGTGAAAAAAAAACACTAGTGAACAAACAGCATCTTAAAGCTTTAAGCATCCCAAAGAGCACTGTTCAACAATCCATCATCTAAAAATGAACCTGAAAAAGTATTCTACAACTAACTATGCCTCTAAACCCATACATCACCCAGTGCTCCTCCCAAACTACCCCTCCCATTTTTAGCCTAGAGTAAAAAAATTCAAATAATAATCAGGGGGTTTAGTTACCCTTTAAGCATTAACTAACCTGTTCCTGTTTTGTAAACGCTCAGCGTAAACATTGGGGGTGTGGCCAGCAACAGCTTATTTGCATAAAATCTTAAGAAAACTTTATTTGAAAGTCCTATTTTGCGTAATAAAATTCAAGCACGTGTTTTGTTGTATAGATCAGCTCAGCACAGTACACAGCAGGATAACACAGCAGACTTCTTCTGAGGGAGGGATCTGTACCTACTGTCCTGTTCTATAGGAGTATTGATCTACTATCTATTAGAGCTGAGCTGAAGCAGAGCCAGACAGACAGTTGGAACGAAACCCTGGGGTGGATTTTTGCTCTCCGGACCTGGATCATCTACATCCGACCAGAACAGACCAGTCTGGACACAGGAAAGCACAGTTCTGGTTGCATGAAAACATCTGATTCCCATTAAGGCTCACCCTCACACACACACACACACCTCCCATACAAAAGAGCAGGCAGGAATGTGTGTGTGTGTGTGTGTGGAGGTTCTGCTGCTTCAACATGCAACAAGTAAAACTTCTTAATCTTTCTCTCTCTCTCTTTTTTACTCACCCAGTGCAGCAGCTGGCAGAGCCTCATAGGGAATCACAGGCTCTCTCTCTTTCTTTCCTTTTCTCCTGTTCTCTCTCTCTCTTTCTCTCTCTTTTCCAGCTTCTAGAAGAAGAATGCACGACTCCAGCAGCACAGTTGTCCTACATGCTTTACCAGAGAGAGTAAAGAAACAAACCCAGGATCTGATCTACTCTCTCTCTCTCTCTCTCTCTCTCTCTCTCTCTCTCTCTCACACACACACAGTCTCTCTCTAAGCCCCGCCCACTTCTGAAACCCGATCCAGGTGTTGAGCTACAGCGCCCCTGCTGGTGCAGGTGAGCTCTGCACGTCTGCTCAACGTTTTGTGATTACATGAGATTGAAATGCTCAGGTTTGTTTATTACACACAGCTGGATTAACTCTGTTAACTCATTAAGTGGCTTCTGAAGGCAATTGACTGCACTGGATTTTATTTAGGGGATTCAGAGTAAAGGGGGCTGAATACTTTTGCACATCACACTTTTCAGATTTTTATTTTATAATTGTTTTTAAAAAATTATGTGCTATTTTGTGTTGGTTTATCACTTAAGATCTCTATAAAATACATTTAAGTTCAAGGGGTATGAATACTTTTGCAAGCCACTGTAGATATATGAATGGATGGATAGATTTTTTATTTTTATTCTTAAGATCTTAGTTCATTATTATTTTCATTTTACCATTTATTAACACTCTTATCATTTCAATATTTTTTTCTTCTTTATTTTGTGTTAATTTTTGATGGTCATTTCTTATTTAGATTTTCCTAATTTTTATACACATATATATTCTATTCATCTATAATAAATGTATTTATTTAAAGTGTATTTCCTTAATTGATTGTAATTTGTTTTCCTATCTATAGTTTCTATATATATATATATATTTTTTTTTTTAATTAATCGTATATATAGTATTTTATGCTGCATGTTGAACTTAATATCAATATAATAGTCATCAATATTAATTATGGTAATATCTGCATTCATCATACTATTTATATATCCGACGTTTAATTTTAATTACTTATGTATAACTATATTTATTTCACTTATTTTGTATTATCCCTCTCTCTGTCTCCATCTAGCGACAGTATAATACACTACAGACACATTTTCATCCAATAGGGTGAGGAGAAGGGCTATGTGGGCGGGGCTTGTTGTAACTTTTCTGCATTATTATTATTTTTTTTGTTTCATTATTTCGACTATTTCTCATTTTCTTTAAATAAATGCTCTAAATTATATATTTTTTTGGAATTTGGGAGAACCGTGTTTAATTACATTGTGGTGAAAAAAATAAACGAAATATTTTTTTATTCTTATGACTTTAGTTCATTATTTTTATTTATTTTACCATTTCTTATCACTCTTATAATTTTACTATTTTTTTATGTATTGTATTTATTGTATTATTATTATTATTTTGTATTATTATTTGTCTATATTAAATGTATTTATTTAAAGTGTGTATTTCCTTTATTATTATTATTATTATTATTATTATTATTATTAGTATTAGTATTATTATTATTATTATTATCAGTCTTATATACAGTCTGGTATGCTTATTGTTATTATTATTATTATTATTATTATTATTAATTATAGGAAAATCTGCATTAATCACATTATTTATATATTCGATATTTAATAATAATTATTTATATTTAAATATATACATTTCCTTTAGTTTGTATTATTACTCTCGCTCTTTTTCTCTGTCTCCCTCTAGCGACTGTATAATATACTGCAAACATATTTTCATCCAATAGGATCAGGAAAATGGCTGTATGGGTGAGGTCTTGTAGCAACTCTTCACCGATTGGACCTCAGCGCTGTAGCCCCGCCCCCGCTAAGAGAGGCGCTGGTGAAGATGGTGGTGGGCGCGTTCCCGCTGGCGAAGCTGCTGTATCTCGGGGTCCGGCAGCTGAGTAAACCCGTGGCTAACCGGATTAAAGCGGGCGCGCGGCGGAGCGACTTCTTCAAGAACTACATCTGCCTTCCCCCGGCCCAGGGTGAGCTCCAGAACCGGCCCAGAACCGGGACCACAACCGAGCAGTGTGTGCCTGATAGCTACTGACGGAACGGGCACTCTCACAGCCAATCAGATTCCAGTCAGCACCGCGTTCAGCCAATCCGGAGCGCTGATGTTAGAGCGTGGAGTTTTGTGCATGTGATTGACTTGCTAGTAGACCAATCACCAACGAGAGGGCGTGTCTTTCCGTTTCGGTTTAGACCAATAGGAGCTCAGGCAGTGTCTGTCATTGAGGGTTTGAAAGTGCCTTTTAGTAAAAATCTGACATTGTTGTTTTAATAAGGGTGTTTATAAAGAACTGGTTATTATTACACACTCATAACCAGCTAATACACATTTAATAAACGTTTATAAATATTAATTAGAGGATTAAAACAGCTGGTTTAATCTGTAGTAGCGTGTATTGATCTTGTCAGTATGTTAAACAATGTTAAGAAATGGCAAAACCAATAAAATACATAAATTAGTATAATTATTATGGATGCAGCATAACAGACTAAATATGATATACGATAAATGATATTTTATATATGTAACTATATGTAATATATTATATATACAACTAGCTACAATATTTATGGCAATCAATAGAGCTTCTATGGTGTTTATAGGACTTTTTATTAATACACACTGATAATCAGATAAAAATCATTAAATACACGTTTAAAATGTTTATTAGAGAATTAAATTATCTGGTTTGATCTGTATTAGCATTAGCCTGTATTGATAGTGTCAGTATGTTAAACAAATGATAAAAAATGGCAAAACGTCTTAGTGTTCTTTCATTAATACATATTCGTACAATTAATACAGCATAACAGAGTGTATATAAGATATTTTATATATGTAACTATATTTTCTGTTTTTATATGAACTATATACACTATCTACAATATATTATCTATCTATTCTATATCTATTAGTGTGTTTATAGGATTAGTTATTAATACACACTGAGAACCAGCTTTAATACATGTTTGAAAATGTTCTGTAGCTTGTATTAATATTGTCAGTATGTTAAACAATGTTGCTAATTGTATATAAATACAGAAGATATAGTGTCATATATAAAATAATTTATATCTTAAATACAGTCTGTTATGCTGCATGTTTAACTTAATATCAATATAATACTCATCAGTTTTAATTATAGTAATATCTGCATGAATAATATTATTATAATAATATTATATATATTATTTGACTGCTCTGTAATTAATCTACAGTTACAGTAGATACAGAATCACCAGCACTGTAATCTGTTGTACCCATACTGCTCTGTAATTAATCTACAGTTACAGTAGATACAGAATCACCATACTGTTGTATCTACACGCTACACTTTCACACTAATTCTATTCCCTCTCTGCAGCGTACCACTGGGTCGAGATGAGGACGAAGATGAGGATGATGGGTTTTAAGGGCTCCACCATCAAACCCCTGAACGAGGAGGCGGCGGCAGAGCTGGGGGCGGAGCTTCTGGGCGAGGCCATCGTTTTCCTGATCGGCGGTGGCTGCATGGTGCTGGAGTACAGCCGGCAGGCCGCCAACTCCCGCCGTAAAGAGGAGGAGCTGGCGGAGACCCTCAACGGCCTGCAGACCCAGCTGGGGGAGCTGGCCCTCGCCACAGAGACTCTGGACGCTCAGATCCGAGAGGTCAACCGGCTGCTGCTGTCGCTTCCTGCTGCTCCCAGCAAATAATAACTACATTTAACGGGCGGAGAGAGTGTGCGAATGTAGGCGAAGAGTGCACTAGTGTACAGGGAATACTGCCATGCTTATGGGAACACAGCCGAGTGGAGGTCCTGCTACGTGTTCTGGTCCTGAGATTGAGATCTGGAGAGTCGGGAATGACCCGGCCGCTGGGGGTTAGTGAGAAAATGACTGTAAACAGTGTTTAATTCTAAGTGTACCATTTGATGGCTTAGTTTCTTTTCACAGCATTTCAGAGAATCACAGTTAATTCTATGATACAGTAGATTTGGATGCATCTAAATTAAGATAAACATGATTTAGCAATAAATTTAGCATTTGGTTTGGTATCGGACTAAATTTAGCTTTTCATTCAGTGTTTTCATTTGTTTTTGCATTGGGGCTACAAGTCGAAACTAAACTTAATACATTCTGAACATTAATAATGATAATAATAATACATGTGGTGTATTTGAGTCGCTCTGCAGTTGCACCTCCAAAACACTAGGGGGCAGCGAAAGTAGAAATATGAAGGGCTGGAAAAACATAACATCTATCCTGGGTGATCTGATAAAAAAAAAAAATTATTATTGGCAAAACTCGTATACGTACATATTTCTGATCATATCATTTCCACTGGAGGCGGGGCTAGTTGTGCAGGGGGCGGGGCTAGTTACGATAGGGGCGGGGCTGTAGGCTGGATTGTTCTTCACAAGCCACGAATATCATTTTTATCAATTACTTTTAATTAGTATCGTCATTCTCAGCTAACCCGCACGGACGGTGGACGGTGTGGTATCGTGATAAGTAGACTATGTATAATACACTGGTTACACAGATAAAAGTGGCTCAAATTCGATTAAGCTGTTCGCACTATGATTTTTTTTTTGTCTGAACAGCTCATTTTCATACATATGTGTAACGGAGCAATGCTTCACGTTAAGTTTCACTTTGATCCAGAATAATAAATCGGAATCTCAAGAGCTTTGAAGGAGGTCCTCACCGAGAATTCACTTTAGCTCAGTGAAAATAACACATTATTCTGTATACATATTTTGCCAATTTATTAGGAACACTGTGTGGCTGTGTCACAATACAAGTTTTTGAATATTATGGGAAGAAACATATCAATACAAATATTTCTGAGCTCTTTTATCCTGTTTTTTCCGTGACTGAAACCCTCAATTACTGCTGTTGTCCATTTTCCTCCTGTCTATTCATATTCACATTTATTTAGTCTTTTTTCTTCAGTTTGATGTAAAACTGCATTGCTGTGAATCGAATATGTATTTAATTTCAATACCACATATCAAAGTGACCCAAATCGGAATAAAAAATGTCAAATATGATGTAAAACACTGGATTTGAGCCACATTTACCTGCTGTGTGAACTGTATACGCCTTCTGGTCAGATCATCCAGGACACATGTTATGTATATGTAATTTTTGGACTTCAATTAAATAATATTTCTCCAAAGCTCCAGTTCTAGAAGCAATAAAACTGATTTTTAGGCACCAAACCTATATTGGCTGAACTCGCAAATTGTATTTTTGGTGAACTATACCTGTAATAATATAAGGAGATAACTGAGGGAAGTTCATGCCTTTAATCTTGTTCTTATTGTTGCATATCTGGCCAGTTCTCTGTTCACATTTACACACATTTTCAGCTTCAGCTTCTCTAGATAATCCTCTTATTACAGTAATTATATTAATTAGAGCCAAAGTGGGACCTAAATCTGATGTGTTCTTTATTGTGACTGGAGTCAGGAGGCTGTGGTTGAATTGTTTATAAGGTCGATTAAAAAATTACAGATTAAAAAACTGTGTTTTCACAGAGTTTTCCTCAGCTGTGCACTGATTTGATCCTGTACACATTGAAAGACCAAAAGTGGCATGTGCATACGGATGTATATTGATTATTGTAAAATAAAATATTCTATATAATTGAGTAAGTGATCATTTATTTTGTATGCTGATTGTGATTGAATTAAAAGTGTGAAAACATCTCAACATGTACTGTGTGGTCTTAGATTGAGCTAAGTGGAGATTAGTGGAGAAAAAAATAATAGTGAATATTATTTCTTTATTTAAAGTATTTTTTACATTGTAGATTAATATATGTATGTACATGTATGTTTTCTGCACACTCTTGATATTTTAATATCAGTGTCTTCATGAGATAGAGTCACATCTAAAAAATATATATCATTGAAAAGTTACTTTTTTTCAGTAATTCAGTTCAAAATGTGAAACTCTCTTTTTTAATAAGTATTTATTTATTTTATTGATGATTATGAAGCTTACAGCCAATGAAAACACAAAAATCAGTGTCTCAGAAAATTAGAATATTATATAAGACCAATTGGTACTTTTGGCAGTGTGGGCAGTGTTCCTGCTGGAAAATGAAATCCTCATCTCCATAAAAGTTGTTTTCAGCAGAGGGAAGCTGTAAGATATGAAGTGCTGTAAGATTTTGTGGGGAAACAAAACTGCACTGACTTTAGACTTGATAATAAAACACAGTGGATCAACACCAGCAGATGACAGACATGACTCTCCAAACCATCACTGATCATCAGTAAATTTTACATTTCCTTTAAAGTAAATCAAGGGATCAGAGTCTGGAGGAAGAGTGGAGAGACACACAGTCCAAACTGCTCGAGGTCTAGTGTGACGTTTCCACCAATCAGTGATGGTTTGGAGATGCAGATTTCATTTTCCAGCAGGACTTGGCACACTTTTTGAGGTTTCATTTGCTGTGAGCCATAATAATACATACATTTACACATACACACATAGTACATGCAGTGCTGTGTCAGTCCTAGCGGGGGCGGCAGTGAGTTTTGGCGGTGTGTTGCGGCGGTAGTTGCTGTTGGCAGGCTGCGCTCTGTAATTCCACTGATTTTGGTGTTTTTTGGGGTGAAAGTGTTGGATTTGAGGGCTGAGCTGAAGGTAGGAACTGTTTTTTATTTTACTAATATTATCTATACGGCTAGAACTGTACTATAAAGCCTAGTTTTATTTAAATAGTGCAGCATTTGCCGTTAGCATGTTAGCCGCGGGCTCTGTGCTGCTACTGTAAATACATTAGTGAGCTGGGTAGCGGTTAATGCTAAGGCTAACGGCTAATGCTAATATGTGTAGCTATTTAGTTAGCTTAGCTAGTTAGCATTAGTATAACTGGGTATTTTTGGGTGTGTACAGTAAATATATGCAGTTTTATATATTAAAATAATTATGTTTGTCCAAAAGTAGCTTTTTAATTCTTGTAAAAATAACCATATTTGTGTTTTTTGCTTAACCCCAGCTTATAAACTGTGCTGTTACTGTATATGTTAGCTTAACTAGTTAAACGTTACTAACTTTAAAATATAACTATAAAAGATAACTAACGTTAGTTTAATGTCATGCTTTTAGTGTAACTATATATTAATTATGCGTACTGTAATTAACCTAAAAGTTGCGCTAAATAACCCCCATATAAATACTAGTTATCTCTTATTTTAAATATTACACACACGTGCACATATTAATATAAAACATGATTATTTTAACAGATAAAACTACATATTTTTAAATGATTTATCCAGACACACTCACACACACAGTTACTGTACTTTTACTGGAGTAATAATTTACACATTGTTTGTAATAAACCTAAACGTTGTGCTACTCCAGCTAACTAACCTTCATATAAATAATATATCTGATGTTAAACATTACACACATACACATATTATTATATAAATATTATTATCTTAACAGATAAAACTGCCTATTTTTATTAGACTCATTCAGACACACACACACTTACAAAGTTACTGTCATTTTACTGGAGTAATATTTCAAGTAGCTAAATAAATACATAGGTTGGGTACTTCGTTCAACACTATAAAGGACATATAGATAGATATATGTGTAATTTACACTAAAAGCAATTTTTTTAGGTTAATTACAGTAAAGTGTAATTAACCCATAAGTTGTTCTATTCCAGCTAACTAACCCTCCTATAAATACTGTCTCTGATATTAGGCTAATTTAATGTTGTGCTTTTAGTGTATATATTAAATATGCATACTTTAATTTATCATGGTTGTGTAGCTTTACTGTAATTAACCTAGATACAAGTCTATTACACGTATATACTGTAGCTAATCCTTATAATAATTATACAATACCTAATTATATATATTTACTGTAATTAACCTAGATAAAAGTTTTGCCACTCCACTTATCTCCATTTTTGTCGATTTTTAGTTTACTACATAATTTGAACAGACAAACTGTCTCTTACACTGTGCCAAATTTTCTTGATGAACGGACCAATAGAATCTCTTCAAAATTACCTAAAATAAACTCTTTTTACATTGACTTCTATTAAATGTTTACAAGGTTTTTTCTCTCTCCTGTAAAGTTACAATACACATTTACTGTAATTACCCTAAAAGTTGTGCTACTCCAAGGTAACTACCCCTAATATAAATAGTGTCCTTGATTTGAATGTACACACACACATGCACATGTTATTATATAAACAGTATTATTTTAACAAATAAAACTGCATATTTGTACTGGACTCACACACACACACACACACACACACACACACAGTTACTGTTCTTTTACTGGAGTAATATTTTGCCTTCTGTAGTTATAACTAACCCTCATTTAAATACTGTCTTTGATTTGAATGTAGATTACAAATACACACACACACACACACATATATTATTATATAAACAATATTATTTTAACAGATAAAACTTCACATTTTTTACTGGACTCATCCAGACACACACACAGTTACTGTTCTTTTACTGGAGTAATATTTTTAAATAATTTTCCTTCAGTAGTTATAGATTCTTAAACTCAAGTAACTTAATTAATACGTAGGTTGGGTAGTTCATCAAGTCAAGTCAAGTCAAGTAGTTTTATTGTCAATACTGCATATGTACAGGACATACAGAGAATTGAAATTACGTTACTCTCCTTCCCAATTTTACAGCAAGTACAGATAATAGATATAATAAAAGAGAATGGGAGACACTATGTGTACAATACAGCAGGGACACAATAGACATACATGAGACAGAAACAAGGTGCAGTAGTGTGGGGGAGGAATAGATATATAAATATAATATAAAAGAGTGGGAGACACTATATGTACAAAACAACAAGACACAATAAACATACGTAAGACAATAGTGCAATATTGATGGTGATTGAGATGGAATGACAGTATAAATAGTATATATCAGCAGTGCAAATATGGTATGTGGTATATATCTTAAGGCAGGTAAAGTGAATGGGTGCGTAAGTCCTTAAAAGTTCACAGTTTTTTGGGGAATTAAAGTGCGTATTGACAGTGCAAGTATATCAGTAGTGCAGGTGGTGTGTAGTGCAAGTCCGTTTGGAAGGGACCAGTACTTTGTGCATTGTAGTGCAGAGTTTCAGTACTGTATTGGTGGGGGGTCAGGATGCTGAGTGAGTGTGTGCTGGGGCAGGATTGGGATGGGGGGTAGAGCAGGAAGAGAGTTCAGCATCCTCACAGCCTGATGGATGGGGCTGTCTCGCAGTCTGCTGGTCCTCGCCCCGAGACTCCGCAGTCTCCTCCCTGATGGCAGCAGGATGAAGAAGCTGTGTAGTGGGTGGGATGGATCTCCTGCCAGACGGAGGGCTTTCCGTGTGAGGCGGGAGCTGTACAAGTCCTGAAGGGAGGGGAGAGAGGTGCCAACAATCTTCTCAGCTGCTCTCACGATGCGCTGGAGGGTCCTGCGGCAGGATGCTGTGCAGGCCCCGTACCACACGGTGAAACAGCTGGTCAGGATGCTCTCGATGGCCCCTCTGTAGAAAGTGGTCATGATGGGGGTGGGGGCTCCAGCTCTTCTCAGCTTGCGGAGAAAGTAGAGACGCTGATTTGCCTTCCGGGTCAGTGACGCTGAGTTGGTGCTCCAGGAGAGGTCCTCTGTGACGTGCACACCCAGGAACTTGGTGCTGCTCACCCTCTCCACAGCAGTTCCGTTGATGAACAGAGGGGTGTGCTGTGTGTGAGTTCTCCTGAAGTCCACAACAATCTCCTTGGTCTTCTCTGTGTTCAGAGAGAGATTGTTGTGTTTGCACCAGGAGGCCAGGCGGCTCACCTCGCTCCTGTAGTGTGACTCATCGTTGTTGCTGATGAGACCCACCACCGTCGTGTCATCCGCAAACTTGACGAAGAGGTTGGAGGTGTGTTCTGGTGTGCAGTCGTGGGTCAGCAGAGTGAACAGAAGGGGGCTCAGCACACATCCTTGGGGAGCCCCTGTGTTCAGTGTGGTGATGCTGGATGTGCTGCTGCCAACCCGCACTGCCTGTGGTCTTCCAGTCAGGAAGTCTAACAGCCAGTTGCACAGTGAAGTGCTCAGCCCCAGACTGTCCAGTTTGAGTATTAGCTGTTCATCTAGCACTTTTTAACTTTTAGGGTAATTACAGTAAAGTTACAATGCACTTTTACTGTAATTATCCTAAAAGCTGTGCTACTCCATCTAACTAACCCTAATATAAATACTTTCTCTGATTTTAATGTAGAATACACACACACACATATTATTATTATTATTATTATTATTATTATTATTATTATTATTATTATTATATAAACATTAAAACTGCATATTTGTACTGGACTCATCCAGATACATAGCACACACAGTTACTGTTCTTTTACTGGAATAATATTTTATATTTTACTTTCAGGAATTATAGATACTTAAACTCAAGTAACTTAATTTATACATAGTTTGGGTACTTTGTTCAACACTTTTTAACTTTTTGTTTCACTTATATGTTAATTACAGTAAAGTTACAATGCACATTTACTGTAATTATCCTAAAAGTTGTGCATACTTCAACTAACTAACCCTAATATATATATATATATATATATATATATATATATATATATATATATATGTGTCTGTGTGTGTGATTGATGCATAAAAAGTAGTAACTTATAATTGTCTTTTAAACAGATGTCATACTAGTGTACCCATATTGATGATCTTCCTCCAGCACTAATAAACCCTGTGTTTTTGTGTTTATATGTTGTTACAGACCAGAACAAAGCTAGCAGAGCTTTAAATTAAACTCAGGATGGACATAGACGTGAAGAAGCTGAAGGTAAATGAGCTGAAGGAGGAGCTGCAGAAGAGGGGTCTGGACGCTCGGGGGCTGAAGGCAGATCTGGTGGAGAGGCTGAGGGCTGCTCTGGAGGCTGAAGCTGCTGCAGAGGCTGAGGAGGAGGAGGAAGAGGAAGCAGATGAGGATGAAGAAGAGCAGGCTGAAGAGCAGGCTAAAGCAGGTATGAATCTTCTTTACAGTCAGAGAATCAGGTGTAGGATTGGCCGAAGCGTAGGGGTCTTATGATTTCTGCGATATCTAACCTGCACGGAAACGTCATTCTCATATCAAACATCAGCCATTAATTCATCTCAGAAACAGTTAGCATCTCCGGTTAGTTGATCAGTGATGGTTTAATGGAGAGACATGTCTGTCATCTGCTGGTGTTGATCCACTGTGTTTTATTATCAAGTCTAAAGTCAGTGCAGTTTTGTTTTCCCACAAAATCTTACAGCACTTCATATCTTACAGCTTCCCTCTGCTGAAAACCACTTTTATGGAGATGCAGATTTCATTTTCCAGCAGGACTTGGCACACTGCCCACACTGCCCTGTCCTTAAACCCATACATCACCCAGTGCCCTGCCTAAACTTTTTTTAAATTTGAGCTGGGGGTTAACTAAACCCCCTTGTTTTTAGCTGGAACTGGGTGATGTATGGGTTTATGGGTGGGGCAGATGGTTCGATGTCAGCAGGCGGGGGGCTGGGTGGGCGGTATTATTGATTGACTACTTTGCATATTGTCAGTCTCTCCGTTCAAATCTTGCCTATAGCTCAGTTGAACCTGAGAGGGCGCTGCAGAGACAGAAATTAACTTTTCAAAGGTTAGGAAAGTTTTGTAAAAAATTTAAACCGAACTTCAAAGGAACACATTTCAGCTATTAATGAAAAAAATATGTTTTAGGGTTTAGTGCCTTTTTAATATCAAATATTAAATATCAACATCATGTTTGTTTATCATACGATAAGTCGTTAACATAATTAGTACTGGGCGATTTTCACGATTAATTCGATTAATTCGAATTACAGTTTTAATGCGATTTTCAAAATGGAGGGATCACGATTTTACATACAGACATTTTATCTTTTTAATGTGAAATATCCAAAAACGCTACTCATTTCAGAAGTGTTAATTCATCTTACCTTGGTAACTGGTGGCTCCTGCAGACTAATGCATGCTTATTTTCTAAACGTTCCTCCGAGGACTGTTTTTTTCCGGTTTGAGCTCAAACACCCAGTGGGATAAAGCGTATATTTAGTTAGAAATTAACCCGCTTCTAAAAACTGCAGTGTCATCGCTCTCCGGTGACGATTAATTGTGTAAAACAATAATAATCCCTCCTTAAAAGTTTCTTCTGTGACTCGTTTAGTGAGTTATTTCTCAATTTTTACTCAAAAACCCGCGTTCTGAAGTAAAACTACAGTGTCTGTTACTGTGTGAGTTTCTTCTGGGCTGTGTGTGTACATGAGCTCAGCATGGGCTTGTAAGCATTGTTTCACTCAATGATTCAATAAGTCAACTAAACCCAAAGCAACCAAAAATCATTTTTTTTAACAGGTTAATCTATTTTTGAACCATTTCTTTGTCATCTGTAGTTAGATTTTTCGTGGGGAGGATTTTAATTGAAAATCTGAATTTTTGTGAAAAAATCTAAGATAATTTTTTAGGCCATAATCTCCCAGCACTAGGCGTGACTATCGCAAGAGGTCTAACTTGAAATGAATGGTTCAATAAGACTCAATAAAAGTTATTGTTCAGTCATTGTTTAGTCTATCTCTATATGTGTGTCCAGAGTTTATTCAGTGTGTGTATTGTACTGATGCAGGTGTTGAAGATGCAGGTGTTGAAGATGCAGGTGTTGAAGATGCAGGTGTTGAAGATGCAGGTGATGAAGATGCAGGTGATGAAGATGCAGGTGATGAAGATGATCCTCAGCAGGCAGAGCTGGAGGAAGAGAGCACTCAGACTGAGAAACCCGAGGTTAAAGTGGAGGATCACGCTGTACCTGACATCCCTGTAGACGTTAATATGACCAAAACAGAGACGACTGAGGAAAGTGAAGCCCAGCCTGAGTCAGAACTGGTCTGTAAAGAAGGTCAGTAACTGCATTCAGCATGAAGAATGTCCTGATTATGCGTCTGAAATTTGTAGCACTTTTCATTAAAAATTTGTAGCAGCTAAACATGACAGTGGGTCCTATCTTACAACTTGCAACAGTGTTTCTGAATACCGTATTTATGCACTGGATTATAAGGCGCATTTTATGCGACACTAGGAACTATTAGTAGGAACAGGGGTGTTGTTTTCTTTCTAATTCAGCAGCTAAGCTAAGTAAACAAAACTGTAATTCTTTCTACACACTACAGTCCAATATACTGACCTCTGAATGGCGAAAGTGCTAGAGCTTCACGTGGTTAGCAGCTAATGCTAATGTTGCTCCAGCAGTGCTAGCCAGGGTTAGCAGCAGGCTACAGGCAGATAATACTCTCTTCTGAACGGCGATGGAGCTAGCGTTTTGCGCGGTTAGTAGCTAATGCTAATACTGCTGGAGCTAAACTAAACTGAAACTCCTGTATAACGCTGTACTTTAGCAGAGTGACTTTACTTAATACGTAATACCTGACTGGTATAATTTATACACAAGGTGGACTGACTATTTTGGGGAAAATGAAAGGATTTTAAGTGCACCTCATTGTGCCAAAATACGTTATGTCTGATACATGGTCTCAGCTCGTAAATGAGCTGCTGGAGCTTCTTCACAGCGTCAACCAGCAGCTCAGTTTCCTCTGCTGAGAAGAGTTTGTTGGACACGTCCAGGTAGCTGCACCGTTACAATAGCAATCCACCAAAGTCAGAGCTCACCTGATCTACTCTTAAAGAGAATGATGAGCTCTTAAAGAGACACTCTGATTGGTTTATTTCACGTTGCGTCCAAAATGATCCACACTCATAAATAATTAAGAGAACTAGTACATGCCTTTTGAGGTGTACTTTTCCCATCATTACGATAGCAAAGACACACTGACACACCCTAAATCAAGCTACGCAGTGCACAGTCGAAATCTTTACATGTATATGTATATCACTAAATAGGGCTATAGAATGTAGTAAATAGTTCAAAAACACAATTCTTAAACATTTCTGTGTAGTAAAATATATGAAGAGTTTGATTCCAAAACGCGATAAACGCCATTTAAAAAAAAAATGAGTTAGAGCCAGAATCAGAATGTTACGTGACCACTCTTGAAAAGCCAATATTCAATTTTCATCAAAACGCCACATCCGCCGTGTAATACTGCCCTGCTTTCTCTCTTTCTTTCCAAAACGCGACAAACGCCAGTCTTGTTTTCCCGCAGAACGCCACATCTCCACTCATCCAATCACAGGGCAGCATTCCACGAGCTATCTAATGTAAACACGCGCGCTGTTGAGCGTGCCGGTATTTCGTGTAGCCTACTTTCACTTTCGTTTTTCACTCTCAAAGTCCGCGAAAATGAGCGGTTTTGATGGTATAGAGGAGCCTGTTCGTGAAGCAGTTATTGAAAAAAAAAGAGAAAGCCATCAAAAAAGTGTCATGTACCTGAAAGGTAAAGAAAATGAGGCATTCAGGAGGGGGGAGAATGCCCGCTGTCATCTGCAGTTCACACAAACACACACACACACACTATACTACACTACACTACACTACAGCACATGAATGTAACGTGATTTTGGGGATTTTATTGTCTTAATGTTGTTCTTTAATGAAATTTTGCACTTTTTCGAAAAGAAATGTTTTGAAATTTGTGTTTTTAGGCCCAATGGTTAAACTATTATATTCAGATGTACAATTTACTGTTATTTTTTATTGTACTTTGCACATTATTAGTAAAAAAAAAAATTCTATTGATGCCAAAGGATATATAAGACATTTTGGAAAAAATGTCTTGGCATGGATTTATTGCGTTTTGCGAAAAAACGAATTATTTTTAAAAATAAATCTTTAAATATTAAAATCTTGATTTGATTTTTTTGTGTTATTTTAACCTTAGTATGGTATTTGATAGTTTGAAACAGAAAACAGTGGTTTTCAGCCTACCACTTTCTCGCTAAAGAAAACCCTTTTTTACTCAAATTGATAAAAATGGATTTATAGCGTTTTGGAACCAAACTCTTCATATATACAGCTCTGTAAAAATAAGAGAGCACTTAAAAAATATGAGATTCTTTGATTTTACCAAATTAAAAACCTCTGGAATATAATCAAGAGGAAGATGGATGATCACAAACCATCAAACCACCAAACTGAACTGCTTGAATTTTTGCACCAGGAGTAAAGCAGCATAAAGTTATCCAAAAGCAGTGTGTAAGACTGGTGGAGGAGGAGAACATGATGCCAAGATGCATAAAAAAAGATTAAAAACCAGGGTTATTCCACCAAATATTGATTTCTGAACTCTTAAAACTTTATGAATATGAACTTGTTTTCTTTGCATTATTTGAGGTCTGAAAGTTCTGCATCTTTTTTGTTATTTCAGTCATTTCTCATTTTCTGTAAATAAATGCTCTAAAAGAGAATATTTTATTTGGAATTTGGGAGAAATTTTGTCTGTAGTTTATAGAATAAAACAACAATGTTCATTTTACTCAAACATAAACCTATAAATAGCAGAATCAGAGAAACTGATTCAGAAACTGAAGTGTCTCTTCATTCTTTTCTAGAGCTGTATGTATAATAGATGTATTTATGAGTTAAAATGTTGAATGTATCTCTGTAGAAGAAGACGAGCAGCCTGTAGATGTGAAGAAGGAGGATGAAGAAAAGCCAGAGGAACAGCAGGAGAAACGCCCACCTGAAACATCAGAGACGAGTTCAAAGCACAAGTCCCAGCAGGACAGCGGAGGACATCACGGCCGCAAGAGGAACTACGACCAGAGCCAAGGCCACGGCTACTACGAGCACCGGGAGGACAAGAGGTGATGCAGATTTACCTCAGCACTGCTATTCTAATCAAACATTTACCTCAGCACTGCTGTTCTAATCATACATTCACCTAAGCACTGCTATTCTAATCATACACTTACCTTTGAAGTGCTATTCTAGTCATACATTTACCTCAGCACTGCTATTCTAATCATACATTTACCTCAGCACTGCTATTTTAATCATGTATTTGCCTCAGCAGTTCTAATCTAATCATACATCTACCTCAGCAGTGCTATTCTATTTATACATTTACCACAGCAGTGCTATTCTAATCATAATTTGATCTCAGCTGTGCTATTCTAATCATACATTCACCTCAGCACTGCTATTCTATTCAAACATTTACCTCAGCACTGCTATTCTAATCATGCATTTACATCAGCAGTTCTATTCTAATCATAATTTGACCTCAGCTGTGCTATTCTAATTATATAATTGAACACCCCCTATTTTCGGCCATGCCTATCTCTCTTTTTTGAAGAAAAAAAAACACATCTTTGAACCATATTTATTTATTAAAAATAATGTTAATTATCTTAAAAATTGCATGAAACACACACCTTATTTCCATTTTGTGTCGTTTTTTTTAAACAGTTTAAAAAACCATTAAACCCGAACTCATATTATTTCCATTAGTAGCTGAAATATGTTCGTTTAAACATACTGAAACTGAACGTACTAAACCACACCGGTCCTGTTTAAAATTAACTCAATTTAAAAAATGCTTATTCTGCTTATTTCTGCCTCTGTAGCGCCCTCTCAATAATAAGATTCACTGCCATCATAAGCACACTGCTGCTGCAGCTCAGCCAATCAGCTCTCCCGCCTACCCAGCCCCTAAACCCATACATCACCCAATGCCCCCCACAAACTACCCCCCCAGTTTTTTTACCCTTAAATTTGAGCTAAGGGTGGAGTCACCTTAAATCAGGGCGTTTTGCCACCCTTTAAAGATTTCGCATTTGTGTTCCGTAAGCGAGCCAAGCAGCTAGAGAAAGCGCATTATTACAAATATTATTAGCCAGTATTATAAAATATTAAATAATATATAAAATAAATTGTTTGATGGTAGTAGTTTATAATCTATAAATAATGTATTTTGTTTATATCAAAATTTATTTAAAGGATTATCATTATTAAAAAGATTAAAAACTAACTGATACGTTTTAAAAGTAATTCAATTACACGGAAGTTTTCTATGCGAATTTCATATTCACAGAAAGATGCCACGAAAACTGTGGAGCGAGGAGGACATGATGCGGGCACTGAAGGAAGTGTCTGCGGGCATGGCGGTACGCCGGGCAGCACAACTCTTCAATGTCCCCCGGAATACCTTAGGGGACCGAGTATGTGGGCGGGTAACTCACGGCTGTCGCACGGGGCCGAGGCAATTACTGGCACCAGAAGACGAAGAGGATCTTGTGCAGTATTGCCTCTACTGTGCCCAGCATGGGTTCCCACACTCCAAAGCGCGACTTCTGGTGTACGCCAACGCGATTAGGAGGAAGAGGAACCCAGCGGAACATCTGCCGACACTTGGGAAGAAGTGGTGGCAGTGTTTTAGGAAAAGGCACGCGGCAGAACTTAGCATGAGGACCCTTGATAATATCTACTGGGGGAGGGCGGCTTGTGCCAAAAGGGACGTGGTGGATAAGTACTTTGACTTGTTGTCATCCACTGTGGAAGAGAATGGACTTACCAATAAGCCGTCCCACATTTACAACTGTAACGAGCTAGGGTTCCAGATGGACGGTACACGGGTCAAAGTACCGCCTTCGCAGGGTCTTCGTGCGAACCGAGACCACGTCACCGTACTGGCTTCTTTCAACGCAGCTGGGGAGGACATTCCTCCGTTCATTATTTTTGCGAAACAATTGCCCAAAGGCCCGTACACCCAGGGAGGACCTCCTAATGCCCTCTATGGGAAGTCCCTGACAGGCAACATAGATGGCGAACTGTTCCAGCGATGGTTTGAGCACTTCGTCCGCCACGCCCGGAAAAAACGCCCTCTGCTTCTCATCTTCGACGGATACAAGTTCAACCTCGCGCCAGACATCGTTGCCGCGGCTAGGAGGGAAGATGTCATCCTTCTGTGTCTTCCACCTCATTGCTTCCACGTCCTGCAGCCGCTAGACATGGGATTCTTTGGCCCTTTGAAGGCAGAGTTTGCCAAACTGGAAAACTTGTTTGTTGCAAATAAAACTGAATTTGCCAAAGTTTTCCACAACCCGTACCAAAGGCTCAAGGACCAGGGAATTGTGGTGGAAGGGTTCAAGAAGTGCGGCATCTTTCCTCTGAATCGACACGCTGTAGATTCAAGCCAACTCTTGCCTTCAGTTGACCCCAGGAGCAGTACAAGCAGTACCAACACCACCAGCCCACAGGACCCAGAGGCACCATCAGCCACGTTGGATCATCCCCTGGTGGCAGCAGGACTGATCCAATTGGATCCCGAAGAAGTTAAGGCCAGGGTAATGACTGGAGATTATGAGTACGAGAGATTCCTGCAGCAGAAGGAAGAAGACCTGGTCAGGGAGGCTGAAGAGGACAAGGAGCAGAGCAGGGCACAATGGACGAGGGCAGACCAGACCACCAAAACTAGTGCCAGTACCACTGCCGTCACCTCTGCCGGTACCTCCTCCTTCTCCTCCTCTTTCTCGTTTTCCACTTCCTCTTTACTCTGGACCACAGAAACGAAAGGGGAAAGCTTGTTATAAATGTACCAGTGTCACTGTCTCTAAAATCAGTTCGAGACTCAGGGCGTTTTCACACTGGTTCACCATTTGGTTCGGTTAAAACAGAGGTTGGTTTGTACTCTTAGTGCGGTTTGATTGAGCAGGTGTGAAAACAGTAATTGCACTCTGTTGCAGAATCAAAATAACCGGACCGAGACCTGCTAGAGGAGGTGATCTTAGTCCGGTACGTAAGGAACTCTAATGCGATTCTCTTGTGGTGAGAATTTGCTAAACTACTGATAAGGCGCAGTTTAATCTGATACATTAGCCAGATAACACTATTTAAGTACCACAGCTGTGAACACAGCTGCCTCTGCTGCTCCATGCTGTTTACACACTGAGAGCATTGTATGTGCAGCGTTCACTGCTTGTGGTCGTGCAACGCTGCACAGATATACACGCAGGACCAATAACTTGCCTCCCGCACCAGACAGCTCTGATCAATCAGAGGAGACAATGTGGTTGCGTAGTTTATTAGTGCGCATTTTGATGCGTTTAGGTTTATGCCTGTGTGAAACCAAACCAAACAGAGGGACAAACACTCCAAATACACAAATTTAAAACTAACATGTGAAAACGCCCTTAATCGCTGTTAGAGAATTAAATATAAATAAATAGATTACTGTATTTACTGTTACTGATTACTGTATTTTTCAGACTATAAGGTGCACCTAAAATCCTTTAATTTGCCCCAAAATTGACAGTGCACTTTATAATCTGGTGCGCCTTATGTATGAATTTTACCAGTCAGGTATTAAGGAGCATTAAAGCCACTACACTGAAGTACAGCATTATAAGGGTCAGTTTTCATTAGCATTAGATGCTAACCACAGCACTAGCTCTTTCATCGCTCAGAGACTCGCATGTTAGTGCTCTGGATTTCCGGAACACTCAGGATTTCTCAGTCTAGTGCTATCGGGTGGCATTTACTTCCCAGTAGTGCTGCTGTTAGCCACTGCTGCTAATGCTAATGCTGCTGCACCTAGTCTTAGTGCGGGATAAACTCGACTGAACATTCACCCTTAGACAAAATATTGAAAGTCTAAGCTTACTGTAAATAATTGAAAGTACACGTTGCCGTATACCCTATGCTGTAGTTCGATGCACACCTGCATGAAAAATTGAATTGTTCCCGCCCACACATTCCCGTCTTCGCAAAGACGCTGATACGTGCATGCAGAAGTATAAACGTTCTCCGCTACGGCGTAGGTTCGACGCAGAAGTATAAATTGCCCTTTAGAAGGGATACATGGCGACACCCATGCTAAATTTGGATTCAGATTTAGGTATCCTTAATAGTGTTGCTTAATGCGCCTTATAGTCCGAAAAATAAGGTCAATCTAAAAGCTGAAAGCTGTAAAAACATTATATTCTGTCATCAAGGACGATTTGCGAGTCTGACACAGTGTTTCTTTCATGTCAGACATCTGTGGAAGGTGCAAAATGGCCAGCCCACCAGGAGGTGGAGCTATCATTTCGTGGGTGTACTGCCCCCTGTGTGAGGAGTGGTACCACTGCAGCTGTGAGCAATGGAACCGCACAGAAGAGGCAGAGGAGTTCGAGTGTCTTCGGTGCCGGAGGATCCGTGCCCGCATCATGTCCTCAATTAATCTTTAATATTGTGTGTTATTTATAGTGTAAATATTAGCAGTTATAATATAGTTTTAATATGTGTTTTTAAATACTTTCATAAATAAAAAAAATCTTTCTTTAAATAAAAAAAAATCTCTGATTCTGATTTCTCACAAGGTCAAAAATTATTTAATTAAAAAAACATTTTTACATACCTTATTACTGACAAAACAAAACGTACTAAGGAAAGTATTTAAAACTGTTATTATACGATCTTTTAAGCAAAATGTTTAGTTCCGATAAACAGGAAGTGAGGTGGCCTAAGTCCTAAGTCTTGGACATTAATCCACATACTTCTCTCTCCTGAAAAACTATTAATTTGGGTAAGTAAAGTGCTTCTTTACTTACTATCGGGTGACATTTACCTCAGTAACGCTATTCTAATCATGCACTCACCTCAGCAGTGCTATTCTAATCATATGCTTACCTTAACAGGGCTGTTCTAATCATACATTCACCTGAGCAGTGCTATTCTAATCATACATTTACCTCAGCAGAGCTGTTCCACCCATAAATTTACCTCAGCATTGCTATTCTAATTATAATCTTACCTCAGCAGTGCTATTCTAATCATACATTTGTCTCTGAATGGCTATTCTCATCATGCCTTCACCTCAGCAGTGCTATTGTATCATACATTATTCATACATTTGCTATTACAATCGTAATTTTACCTCAGCAGTGCTATTCTAATCATACATTTGCCACCTCTTCTGTAAAAAAAGCTAAAGCTAGTGTTAGAGGAAACGCTGCAGTATTTCCTTGTGATTCTTGCATTTTTTAATGCATATTTTGGGTTGCCAAATATTCAGTGTACCCTTATATATAATCAGTAATAGTGTAAGAAAGCTGTGTGTTAGAATGATGTAATATAAAATGCATGTTTTGTGTGATTTTAGGTCCCGCTCTCCTCAGCCCCCCGCCGATGAGGAGGAGGAAGATTTTGATGACACGCTCGTAGCTCTCGACACCTGTTAGTGCAGTTCTCTCGCCTTTCTTTATTATTGATTATTGATTAGAATTAAAACTGTTCATGTACATCAGTAATACTTATCTCTCTCATTCTCCTATAGATAACTGTGACCTGCACTTTAAAGTCTCCCGGAGTCGATACGGCGGCTATCCTCTGACTATCGAAGGTTTTGCGTATCTGTGGTCCGGAGCGCGAGCCTCGTACGGCGTGAGCAAGGGTCGGGTCTGCTTCGAGATGAAGGTAATTATTTCTGTTTTTATACATTAAAGCAATAAAATACTTAAATATGTCCTGTTCATTTCCTATTTTGGAGATTGCATGTGTACTAGTGCATTTCCAAAAAACTGAGTGAATTTTAAGCATTTATTTATTTTATTGTTGATGATTATGGCTCACAGCCAATGAAAACCCAAAAATCAGTGTCTCAGACTTTTTTTTGCATATTTTGGTATATAGATATTCACAGCTCTGAAAAATTATTCTTTGATTTTACGAAATTAAAAACCTCTGGAATATAATCAAGAGGAAGATGGATGATCACAAACCATCAAACCACCAAACTGAACTGCTTGAATTTTTGCACCAGGAGTAAAGCAGCATAAAGTTATCCAAAAGCAGTGTGTAAGACTGGTGGAGGAGAACATGATGCCAAGATGCATGAAATTAAAACTGTGATTAAAAAACAACCAGGGTTATTCCACCAAATATTGATTTCTGAACTCTTAAAACTTTATGAATATGAACTTGTTTTCTTTGCATTATTTAAAGTCTGAAAGCTCTGCATTTTTTTTTTGTTATTTCAGTCATTTCTCATTTTCTGTAAATAAATGCTCTAAATGAGAATATTTTTATTTGGAATTTGGGAGAAATGTTGTCTGTAGTTTATAGAATAAAACAACAATGTTCATTTTACTCAAACATAAACCTATAAATAGCAAAATCAGAGAAACTGACCAGAGAAACTTTTATTTCAGTAATTCAGTTGAAAATGTGAAACTCATATATTATATAGATGTATTAAACACAGAGTGATCTATTTTAAACTTTTATTTATTTTATTGTTGATGATTATGAAGCTTACAGACATTAAAAACCTAAAAATCAGTGTCTCAGAAAATTAGAATATTATATAAGACCAATTAATTGGTACTTTTGGCATTGTGGGCAGTGTGCCAAGTCCTGCTGGAAAATGAAATCCACATCTTCATAAACCATCACTGAAATAAATAAAATAAAATAAAATTTACAGATGATCAGTGATGGTTTGGAGAGTCATGTCTGTCATCTGCTGGTGTTGATCCACTGTGTTTTATTATCAAGTCTAAAGTCAGTGCAGTTTAAAAACAATTTTTTTGGAGATGCGGATTTCATTTTCCAGTAGGACTTGGCACACTGCCAAAAATACCATCTGGTCTTCTATAATATTCTAATATTCTGATACGCCAATTTTTGTGTTTTTATTGACTGTAAACCATAATCGTCAACAGTAAAAGAAACAAACGCCTAAAAACATTTTTAAACATTATTGTAGTTTAGTTTGAAAAGATATAATAAAATGTTTACAAAAACATGAGGGGTGTATCCTTCGTGAGAACAAATGTTTAGTTATTATTTGTGTGTGTTTACTGTATTATTAGTTATAATATCAATTCGGTAGAACATTTATTCTATTTTTTGTAGAATGTCATTTTAATAATAATAAAAAAAACAATTTATGTCTGTTCTAATAAAAAATAAGCACCTGTGACCCACATGCAGTGATGTCACTTCCTCTTGCAGGAAACATTTAAAGGTCAGTAAGATACTGTATGTTTGGATCTGAATGCCACATTATCTATTTTAATTTGGTAATTTTGCCTTATGTTGCTCAAATCTTAACAAACACTAAAACAACTAAGCTAAATAAATAAAAAAGTATTTACTCCCCCAAATATGCATATTTTGGGAGAGATATATGTGTAGATTAATGCTCAAGACTCATTTCAAGACTTAAAATACTTACGATTACATTTTCTTAGATGCCAATACTGCAAGAGTGGCCAATACTTATCCAGCACTGTGGTTAGTGGTGTTTGTTAGCTCTGCTACTCACAGCGCTGTGGTTAGTGGTGTTTGTTAGCTCTGCTACTCACAGCGCTGTGGTTAGTGGTGTTTGTTAGCTCTGCTACTCACAGCACTGTGGTTAGTGGTGTTTGTTAGCTCTGCTACTCACAGCGCTGTGGTTAGTGGTGTTTGTTAGCTCTGCTACTCACAGTATGGGCTGAAAGATTCACGGTTGAGAGCAGTGTTATTAAACATTTAATGGGGTTTTATCATGATTTTGTCTCTGTAGATAACAGAGGAGATCTCAGTGAAGCATCTTCCCAGCAGTGAACCTGACCCACATGTGGTGCGAGTGGGCTGGTCTCTGGACTCCTGCAGCACACAGCTTGGTAAGGAACACACCTGTGATACACTTGAAAAAAATATGAAAATAAGTTTTCTTTACATTTATCATGGCATCTGTTTGCATTAAAAAGTCTGATATAATAAAACAATAGAAATGCTTCAAAATTATATCTATATATTGAAAAGTTACTTTATTTCAGTAATTTAGTTCAACACGTGAAACTCATATATTATGTAGCTGTATCACAGAGTGATCTATTTTAAGAGTTTATTTTATTGTTAAGCGTTTATTATTGCAGTGTGCCAAGTCCTGCTGAAAAATGAAATCCACATCTCCATAAAATATACGTTTTCAGTGAAGTTTCTCCAGCACTAAGGCTGGGATGCAGCAGCGTTAGCCGCTAATCGTTATTGGACTGTAGTCTGCGTGTTCGCCATGTTAAAACAAGCTACATGGGAGGAACCACTAACCTATAGCGCCCTGGGCTACCGGAACACTCGGGGTTTCTCAGTTCAGCACTATCGGGCGGCATTTACGTACCAGTACCTTTAGTGGCTACTGCTAATGCTATTGCTAATGCTGCGGCACCCAGGCTTAGTGCTGGAGAAACTTCACTGAAAGCTCACCCTTATACAACTGTAAAGTTGCTAGGTTGAAGATATGAGGTTTGTGCATGACCGTAATAATAATTCCTGTTTTTCTGTGTTCATAAGGAGAGGAAGCTTTCTCGTACGGTTATGGTGGAACAGCCAAAAAGTCCTGCAACTGTAAGTTTGAGGATTACGGGGAGAAATTTGCTGAAAATGACATCATCGGATGCTACATCGTGAGTAAAACTGATATTTGCTCTTAATTTAAACAAATTTAGTCTAAGGGCGTTTTAACACCAGCACTATTTGATTCGGTTAAAACGGACTCTGGTTGATTTTATAAGTATATATAAATAATTATATATAATATATACTTCCTTTATTTGAGCTAAACGGCTGATAAGGCAGTTTTAAGTTTAGTCTGATATATATTCGCCAGATAACACTAATAAATTATCACAGCTATGAACTAAAACGCTGCCTCTGCTGCTCCATGCTGTTTACACACTGAGAGCACGGTATGTGCTTCGTTCACTGCTCGCAGCCGTGCAACTCTGTTTACTTGTTTACTACGTGTACCGTATTTTTTGTACTATAAGCTGCACTAAAAATCCTTTAATTTTCCTAAAAATCCTCAGTGCTCCTTATAATCCGGTGCTCCTTATGTATAAATTCTATCAGTCAGGTATTAAGGAGCAGTAAAGTCACTCCACTGAAGTACAGAGTTATACAGAAGATTCAGTTTAGTTCTCCAGCACCAAGACTGGAGCAGCATTAGCATTAGCTGCTAACTGCGCTAAGCGCTAGCTCTTTCACCGTTCAGAGGTGAGCATATCAAACTGTAGTCTGCACATTTACTGTGTTAACACAAAACAAGCTACATGGGATGAACCACTAGCTAATTTCGCCCTGGCTTACCAGAACACTTAGGGTTCCTCAGTGTAGCAGTTAGCCGCTAATGCTAATGCTCCACCCTTAGTGCTGGAGAAATTTGGAAATCTAAGCTTACTGTAAATAAACAGAAGCTCTTTAATCACCCAAATAACCAGTTTTAGGACAGAAATCTGTGTAGATTAACATCCAGCACTCGTTTGACTTTAAAAGAAAGGTTTTTTTTATTACAGTTTTGTTTACTTAGCTTAGCTTTACTTAACTTTAGTTAGTTAGCTAACTCATCAACTGATCCGGACCATAGAAACCAACTACAGGTGTGAAAACCTGTATTTAATCTTATATAATCAGGGTTTGAATGGTCATAAAAATTCTGGAAAAGCCATGGAATACCCAGAAAGTTTAAATAATCATTGAAATTTGGTCTACAAATCTTTAAGTTTCAGGATATCGCTGGAGAAAATCTGCATTTTAAGCTAACAAATACATCAGCTCAGAGATATTTTAGTAATTTTGCCCAGTTTACACAATGGAGCTCTCAGGATCTGACACACATTTTATTATTAAAGGTTGTGTGTCCAATCGGGGTGTTGATACATGCAGCTCAGGCCAAATCCCATATTACACTCAGCAACCAGGGTGTTGTTACCTGATTCATTTAAGACCTACTATAATCAATTTTAATTATAATTTTTAGGGGTGTGACGAGACACTAATATCACGAGACGAGACGAGACGAGACACGATACTGGGTTCACGAGAACGAGACGAGACGAGATTTAAAAATAAAATTTTAAAGAAAACCTCAAAAATGAAAAATTGTTTGACAAAATCATATAACTCAAACTTAACAGACTGGTTTTTCTCACACATTTATTCTATAAGAAATAAAATTAAGAATAAGATATATAAAAATTAAACTTTTCTAGGTCTTATATAGTGCAAACAATAAGTGCAAACCACAACCAGTCATAGACTATACTTGAATTGCAAACAGAACATGTTTTTAAATACAGTACAGAGCTAAGGGATTAGTACAGCTGTCTATGAAACAGTCACGTGTAGGATTTATTTACAGTATTTATATATGGTTTGTGTCTTGTTGGTCACTCTGTTACCGTTTATTGTTTCCACTGGAGCCAAAATGCAGCCAGACATACAACTTAAAAAGGGGGTATGCAGCTTATGCGACGCATAGGGGCGCTGCACTAAAGGGGGCGCCGAATGAAAGCCCCAAATACATTTTCTCTCAGGAGAAACAGCCAATCAGCTTGCTGGTTTTGTGGAGCACGGTGGGCTAGTTATGACAGAATGTGTCTCCTCCAACCCCCCCGCCACCCCCCCCCCCCCCTCGGGGGGCTGATACTACGTTTGCATACACCACAAACAGTACTGCTGTGTTGCCAGATCCCGCTTAAAAAGTCCACACTAAACTATTTTTCCCCCGCGAAACAGGTTAAAGCTTGACGAGAAATATCTTTACTTGATTTTTGATTTTATGGTCCATGTTTGCACTGGTGTTTTAAAAATCAAAAATATGGTCATGAAAATTTGCTTTAAAGGCATGGAATAGTCATGAAAAATCCTGGAAATGTATTGGTTTAAACATGTATGAACCCTTATTTAATGTGATTTATGGTGATGAACATGTGTTGGTGCTCCGTTCTGCTGCAGGACTTTGAGAGCAGTGAGGAGGTGGAAATCGCGTTCTCTAAGAACGGGAAGTGGTTGGACGTGGCGTACCGGGTGTGTAAGGAGGAACTGGCCGGTCGAGCTCTGTTCCCTCACGTTTTGGTGAAGAACTGCGCTGTGGAGTTTAACTTCGGCCAGAAGGAGGAGCCGTTTTACCCCGTGAGAGAGGGATACACCTTCATACACGACGTTAAAATCCAGGACCGGAACAGAGGCACTGTGGGTCCTGAGAACAAGGCCGACTGCGAGGTCAGTAACCAAATAAACCAAATAATTCATACTACCTTCAAATTAAAATATCATTAAAAAAAGTTACTTCATTTCAGTAATTCAGTTCAAAATACGAAACTCATATATTATATAGATGTATTACACACAGAGTTATCTATTTTAAGCCAATTAAAACCCAAAAATCAGTGTCTCAGAAAATTTGAATATTATATAAGATCAATTGGTACTTTTAGCAGTGTGGGCAGTGTGCCAAGTCCTGCTGAAAAATGAAATCCACATCTCCATAAAAGTTGTTGTCAGCAGAGGGAAGCGTCTAAAGCCACTCTGCTGAAGTACAGTGTTTACAGAGTTTTCAGTGAAGTTTCTCCAGCACTAAGGCTGGATGCAGCAGCATTAGCATTAGCCGCTAACCTCTATCAGACTGTAGTCTGCATGTTTACTGAGTTAAAACAAGCTACGTGGGACAAACCGCTAGCTGATAGCGCCCTGAGTCCATGGAGTTCGTTGGGTGGCTTTTACGTCCTGCTAGCGCTGCGGTTAGCGTAGGGTTGCCACCCGATATTTTACGGGTAATTATGTTATTATCTAGTTGTGCTTTTGCCCATAGATGTCAGTGCATGTGGCAGAGCTTATTTTAGTAGACTATTGTGGTTTAATTGATTAGTATGTTGAGTTTTTTTAAAGAATGATGATTTATACAGTAGTATAAGCATATATAAATATTATGGTACCACTTTATAATAAGACTACATTTATAAAGGGTTTATAAATGGTTTCCAATTAGTTTATTAATGGTTACTAATTAGGTTGTAAATGCCTTAAAAATCATTAATAATCAGTTATAACACATACGTAGAAAGGGCAACAATGACCTGTTGTTTGCCAAATAGTGAACCCACAGCCGTCTATATTGTTGCTCTTTCTATGTACGTGTTATAACTGATTATTAATGATTTCTAAGTAGTGCTGGGCGATATAACGATATCGATTTGTTTCGCGATAATTTTTCCCTCGATGACGATGATAAGCCTGTGCAATAGAATTCGATAAACATTCATTTCCATTTCCGTCTAAGTGGCGCGGCAAACAACGAAAACACAACGTGTAATCAATCCAGAAGACGCTGGAGCAAATTAATAAATAGTTAAGAAAATTGTAATAGTTATTCTCATGCATGCAACAAAAAACCCTAAAGAATAGTGGAGTATGGCCCGACACACGCAAACAACCATAGTGTTTGTACTTTGGGAATAAACGGCCGCACTGTTCAGCACGTTTTAAATAAATTTTAAGTAAATTTTAAGCACTAAATGTAATTAATTCAATTTATATTAGGACCTCGGGGCAGGTGCTGCAAAAATGTGTATGTGGGGCGCGGATTAAAGGAAGAGGTTTTTTTGCGGAGCGGTAACAGGACAAAAACACCTTAAGAATGATGTCTAAATGACTTTCCTCTAATCTAATATAATTTAACATGGTTTAAGGATATAAAATAATTTCTAAACAAACAAACTTTTTAATATTGAGCTTATGGCCCAAGTGCAAAAACACAAAATCATTTATCATTTAGATTATCTGCCTGAACGCGAGCCCGAACCCGAGCTTGAACGCCAGCCTGACTCAGGCGCTGCATGAACTCGGGCCGGTCGAGAACACCGCTTTCCTCTCAGATTAGGCGGAAGAAAATGGTCTTTTTTTTAATGTAACAAATCACACTGTGATTTTTGTGATATTTCCCCAATTACAGCTCAGCTGCGCGTTTAAAGCTCAACGCATGAATTAATCGGTGCGCTGTGCGCCGCGCGTGCTCGCGGGGGATTTGACGCGTCTGTCAAGCAAGTTAATGGACCGTTTTGGGGGCAGAGATTAAGAAGTACAGCAGGTACATCTCAGATTTGTAGTTTAATGCTCTACTAAATTACTGGCTTTAAAACTGGCTCATGATATGGTCGGTTCTGGCTGGATTTTTTCCTGCCTACAGGCTGCATTTGACGGAAAGCAGCTCCTCAGTCAGACAACAGTGTCAGCATACAAATCGTGTGCGTTTCCTACAGGACAAACCATTTAAAAGTGCAGATAAACTCATTAAAAAATCACACAGTGTCTGTCTGGCTTAAAATACTTTTAATAAGGTACAGCTTTTAAATTAATAAATCAACATTCATTAAAAATCCGTGAGAAGTTCTGTATGCTAAATGACAAGCTAAGCTAATAAGCTAATAACATTTAATAATAACAGAAAAATAGATATGAATTTGGAAAATAACCAACTAAAGTGAGCTCAAAATACAATAATAAATATAATCTAACGAATTTCAAAATATAAATTAGAAATATTGAACTTCAATATTAAATTCAACTTCAACTACAAAAAACGCAAGGACCGATAGAACATAACGAACAGAAAAAAATAAATTTGAAATTGGAAAAAAAGTTCAAAATGCTAAAAGAAATAAAACCTAACGAATTTCAGAATATAAAATCTAAATATTGCACTGCAGCAGTACAAAAGCCTAAGTGCTTAAACAAACAAACCAAAAAACAGCCTATCACAAATCATTTTTTGAGCCCGACCCAGCTGAGGAAAAGGTGGGAAATCTTTTTTTTTCCGGCTGGGTCTTGGAAAACTTTGTGGTGAATTAAAGGGGCCGAGTTGCAATTTTTGTTTTACTTTAATCAGTTTTTAATCCGTCTTTTTAAAAACAAATATTCCAATATTGGCTGCCAATCAGTGCCCAATATTCTGAGCTCAAAAAACGCTATTCGGGCCAGCCCTACTAATCTAATATAATTTAACATGGTTTAAGAATATAAAATAATTTCTAAACAAACGAAATATTTAATATTGAGCTTATAGCCCAAGTTTTTTTTTCAGTCATGGAAAATTGGAAAAAATTGGAAAAAAGCCCGAGTTCATGCAGCGCCTGAGTCAGGCTGACGTTCAAGCTCGGGTTCTGGCTCGCGTTCATGATTAATTTGTTTTTTTTAAAAACTAATATTGGAATATTCGCTACCAACTACTGCCAAATATCCGGAGCTCAAAAAATGCTATTCGGGCCAGCCCTAATAATTATGGAGATACAGAAAAAAATATTGTGATAAAACTTCCATCACTCCCTTATTCTCTCACTAATAAAAACAAACCTTTAAGTGTGACACAAAGTGATTTGATTTATATCGTGATACATATCGATATCGACTGATATGGAAAACTATATCGTGATAAGATTTTTTCCCATATCGCCCAGCTCTATTTCTAAGGCATTTACAACCTAATAAGTAACCATTAATAAACGAATTGTAAACCATTTATAAACCCTTTATAAAGATAGTCTTATTTTAAAGTGGTACCAATATTATATATGGCAATTTAAAGAACAAATCTAAGTAAAGTATATATTAAATTCTTATATATATTTTCTAATATATATATATATATAAGAATTAGGGGTGTCACGATTCTCTAAATCCTCGATTCGATTTCATTTTCGATTTTCTTGTTTTTTTTTTCTTGTTATTATTTTATGCCTCATAAAATTTAAATAATATATTTATTATTATTATTATTATTATTATAAATATTATAAATATTATTATTATTATTATTTATTAAGATATATATGGTAATGCCATCTAGTGACTTTTCTTGGTAGCAACAGTGTGCACTATTAAAACAAGCAGTTTATCAGAGCTGTGTGTGGATGGCTGGTGAAACTGCAGTTCTTCATCAAACCACTAGTCGGAGCTGCAGCAGCACAAGCCCCGCTCTCTTCACTCAGTCACTACTTCAGTACAGCCCAGCCACGGGCTACAGGGCTCAGCCAGTCCGTTTTTACTGTTTCTGTAAAGAAATAAAGGTTTTAACCCCACTAACCGGATAATACAGCTCACTACAGTTCATCTTTCAGCCCAAGCAGCTAACAGCAGCAGGTTAGAACAGCCGACACGGAGGCACTGCTCGGATTACATTATAAACAGGTCAGTTAGCGCGCTGCTAACCTCAGGATGTTTATAACTACGGAGTTTAGTGGACACACCACGGCCGCCAGGTAAGTCTTTTAAAGGCTACTGAAGACTATTAAAGGCTATTAGAGGTTATTGAAAGCATTATTGGGGGGCAGAAATCAGTACAGGCTGGTTAGATAAGTGATGTGGTGAAACTGTGACTAGCGCTGTCACAGTGATGTTTATTAACGTCATTAAAACAGATTTTGTCAGGTATTGTCTTATAAATATTTACACATCACTTATATCTCTCCTGAAAAGCTTTTATTTTAGTCAGAAACACGCTTGTGTTTACTTTATCTGAGAGAAAGATGTTTTTTTAATTCAATGGAAAGCAACAGGTGTAGTCAATTATAAGTTTAAGATTTTTAATCCACCTCACTGTGATCTATAGTCAGTGTTCTCAAGTCACACTGACACACGCATTTCAGCGAGTTCACACGCTCTCACCTGCGCGCACCCACCCCTCCGTTAGATACAGATACAAAACCTGCGCGCCCAACCCCCGCCCCCCCCTCCCCCGTTGGACAGATAAAAAACAGTGATCACACTCCCGCCGACACTCAAAACTTGAGAGCCCTGTCTATATTTCTATAAATCCGTTTTCAGTTTCTCCTCCGTGGTTGAAAGGCAGCTGTCTCTCACACAGCAGAACTGAGGGCGGGGCTGCGCTCATGCAGCGGCTCTCTATTTAAATGAATAGGATGCGCTGTGTTGGTGCCGCGCCATTTGCGTAGCGCGCTGCGCTATTTGCGTAGCGCGCGCGGGAGGGATCGTCGATCCTCTTTTTGACTACGATACTCGAGACCATGACCTCATTTCGATTCGATTTCGATAAAATATCGAGATCGTGACACCCCTAATAAGAATTAAAAAAAATGCAAATACTAAATTTCCTTCGGTATAAATAAACCATCCATCCATCCTTCCATCCATCCATCCATCCATCCATCCAACCACTGTTCAATTTAAGTAAAAATGACCCCATGGCTCAAAAGGTGTCTCTATAGTTATGCACATAAAAAAGTTACTTTCTCAATTTATTTAGTTTATTTTAAACGTTTGTTGTTGCACAAAAAAATATTTCAATTAAGATTTAATTAACTGCACTTCATAAGAGAAAGTGTTTAATGCTAATACAGCATTCAAGCTTTAAGTTTAATGAATTGTTTTTTTTGATAACCCCTTCAATAAAAACAACAGCACATAATAAAATATAAGGTACAGGTGTTGGGCCTGTAGTGTACATGGCCCAAAAGGAGCAGTGGTTGGCGTCCCTTATTTTATAATTCTAAAAGGTGGCAACCCAAGGTTAGCGGCTAATGCTAATGCTGCTGCACCCAGCCTTAGTGCTGGAGAACCTTCCCTGAAAACTCACCCTTATACAAAATATTGGAAATCTAAGCTTACTGTAAATAAATGGAAGCACTTTACTCACCGAAATAAACAGTTTTCAGGAGAGAAATCTGTGTAGATTAACGTTCAGTTTGTTCAGATTGTTAACGTTAGCATCGCTGTGAATCTGTTTCAGATCCTGATGATGGTCGGTCTGCCGGCATGTGGAAAAACCACCTGGGCCAACAAACACGCCGAGAAGAACCCGGAGAAGAAGTACAACATCCTCGGAACCAATGCCATCATGGAGAAAATGAAGGTAAACCTCATGCTGATACCA
Source organism: Astyanax mexicanus (assembly GCF_023375975.1). NCBI lineage: Eukaryota > Metazoa > Chordata > Actinopteri > Characiformes > Acestrorhamphidae > Astyanax > Astyanax mexicanus. Next base: position 2,137,219 of record NC_064416.1, on the reverse strand, counting down.
CACACACATGCCTTTTATGTTTTTTTTTAGGTTACAGGAATCTTGATGGACTCATTTAACATTGTGAATTTGAGAAAAATGGGTATTTTGGCACAAATATAAATGAAGCACAACATTGCTGTGCTCAGATCTGGTTGACCGTCCACAAAAAGCGTGCAATCTACTTAGCTTTCTTAATTTTTAGGTTAATAATCTTGAGATTAGATAAGATACAAAAGTTAAAGAGCTATTAGCACTCACAAAATAAGATAAATAAAAATAAGCATGGCTAATGAGGATATTTTAAGTATATTCAGAAGCAGCATATGTATTATTGCAGTTGGAAAATAGATAAATGTTATTAACAGCAGCAACAGTGACATGGGAATGAAAGTTTATCACAAAACAGCAGGTCAGTTAAAAAGAATAACAGTAAAATAATAGTAAAATGAGTGCCTTAGATAATAACACACTATAAAAATAATAATAAAATGACATAGGATGACATAGCAGTTGGTTTAGATCAGCACGGTTCAGAAAACAAGATATGAATTAAACGGATTATAAGGCGCATTATACGACGCTAGTAAGGAACAGGGGTGTCGTCTTGTTTCGCCTTATAATAATCAGTAAAGCTAAGCTGCGTAAACAAAACTGTAATTTAGTAATAAGTCAAATGAGTGCTGGATGTTATTCTACACAGATTTCTCTCCTGAAAACCATTTATCTGGGTGATTAAAGCGCTTCTGTTTATTTACACTAAGTTTAATTTCCAGATTTCCACTAAGGCTAGGTGCAGCAGCATTAGCATTAGCGGCTAACCCAAATAAAATGTTTCACATACAAGGAATTAGACTTGGCGAGAGCAACACGTATGACGTGTACAAGTTACACAGACTACTGACAAATATTACACTACGAAAGAAGGTACGACAAATAGAATAAATAGATTGAGAATGGAGTTCTCAAGGAATACAGAGCACTGAAGAGCAATTGAAGCTAAAAGATTAATGAAAAGAAAAAATAAAACATTATAAAAATCTGAACTTTAAACATATGAATATGAATATATGTTAAATATTGTTTAAATGATGATTTTTTACATTACAGAAGAACTGTATCTGTATCTGTACAGCTGTGCAAATAAGCAAAGTGCAAGTGAGCGAGTTGTAAATGCAGGCAGTACAGTTTTAGTGAGTGATGGTTGAGGTTGGAGATTTAGAGGTGTTCACTGTGGTTAAGTAGTGCAACAGCTCTGGGGAAGAAGCTGTTAGCATTAGCTTATAATGCACACTGCTGACAAATGGAGGGCATGACCAAAAAAAAAAAATGCGTATAATCGACTATTAAAATCGATATTTACTATATAAATCGATATAAAAAAATAAAATAAGTCCAATCACTGCACAATTAACGTATGTGCAATTTATTTTTTTAATTTTTAATTTTCAGTGTTCGCAACGCCCGGTTGCGGGTCCGAGAGCTGTCGCCGCGATAAAAGAGGAGGTAAAGACTTGCGTAGTCTTTTTTTTTCTGCAGACTGCATGCTCTACGTAGCAGCATTTAAGCATTTAAACCTGCGTCGCCACTCTAGTTACTGCATGTTATTTGCGTTTCAGCCCCCCGATATTTGTGAGAATGCGCCCCCGCAGTGGGAGGTGGAAAAGCGAGAGTTGAAAGGTCAGCTGAGGGAGCGGCAGACTGAGATAGAGGAGCTTAAAGCCCAGCTGGAGGAGAAGGAGGCGGAGTGCCAGTGGCTGAAGCAGGAGCTATACCGCCTGTGGGAGGTTATCCAATCAGAGCACCACGCCTCGTCCGCAACCGGCGAAGTTCCTGTCGAGGACCCTGTCGAGATTCCCGTGGAGATTCCCGTTCCTATTCCCGTTTCTGTCCCTGTTATACGGAATTACGAGGAGGAGCCGACTCCCTCCACCTCTGCAGGACTTCCCGTGAGTTTAGACTTCCCGGTCTCGCTGTTCACGGCTCCGATTGGTTGGGGCAGCGAGGGCTCAGTCCTGCCCGATGTGACTCTACGAGAAATCTCCTCCATTAACGATAAAATCCTGCTGCGGATGAGTAACAACCGGCCGGATCGATACGGAGCGCTGGTGTTCAGAAGCGTCATTTCTCAGGAACTGTACGAACAGTGGGTGATGCACACCAATTGGGACGGGTCCCGGGGGAAGTGGGCGGTGCCCGTTAACGTACGCGAGTTCGTAATAAGGAGAGTGGGCGAGAGATTCCCCGAACTTTCCAGCGCAGATATAAAGGCGGTAAAAGAGCGAGTTAACGAGTGCTTACGAATGCGCCGCAAATCTATCGTCCCAATTCCATATTCAAACAAATAAATTATATAAATAAATAAATTATATTATTTTATGAAGTGGTTTAAAGTGTCTTTTCTTTGTGATCGACAACGATGTCAAACGTATTAACGTTAAATGTATAGAAGTATTGATACTTAGATAGGGTTTAAAACACTCCTGTACAAGTTAAAATATAAATTGAGCTTTTTGCATAAGTAAAAATGTAAAAGTACTGGTTTCAAAACTTAAACTTAAATAAAAATAATGTAAGAGAAAAAAAAAAATGACATTAACCCTCAGACCCCAACGGACGGATTTTCCGTCCAAAATCTCTCCTTGTGTTCTCAGCTTAATTACTCAGGAATCCCTTCACACATAAACATAATCCATATATGGTTAGAAAGGGCGGAGCTTATTCTTTCTAAAAATAGTGATCACATCCCAGTGCGGTAAAGCTAAATCTACAAGAAACACATTGAGAGAAAAACACCTAAAAAAGTGAAAAATCTCCTTCCCCAACCAATATTATTTACCTTTAGTGCTTCAAACATATTTATATGATGTTTCAAACCAAATAATATCAGTAAATAAAGACTCAAAAGTGTCCACAGAAAAAAAAGTGTGAAACTACCTGCTTTACTCAAACTAAAGCTAGGTATGGTGTGCGCACTACTTTATATAGTTTTTATTTTAGTTACACATTTTTATTAAGTAGTTATTTTGCACTAAATATTTTTATGTATTTAGACTAAAAAGTTTACATTTTTATATATACTGTAGTTTTCTTTGTGTGTCCTGATTAAAATACTGAAAGGTATAGGCTGCTCTGAGTGTCAGGTTTTTAGTATCTACATGTATCCTGGTGGTGTGATTATTGATTATCAAGACAAATAAAATAAATTAACCTGATGCTGTTTCTCCATGTATTTTATCAAAGTAATAATTAATAAGCCATGTAATAACCATATATCATCAATATTCTTATGCTTTTTCTTATAACTTATAAACACTCTAGTCTAACCATTTTTGAAAATATATCTTAGGTGTGAATATATTTAAAATATATACATTCAAAAATAAGTGAAAAAAATAGAAAAAAAAACAGGCGCTTGGTAAAATTTTGAGTAAAACATGATCAGTTCCAGGAAAATAGAACAATTCTGCTTCCTTTTACATTTTAAATGATGATATTTTTGAGCAGCCGTATGTCTTCTGGAGTAAAAGAGATCAGGGCATGTGTCTGTCTGATATAATTACTGTGTTATAAAATATCCCCCATCATTAATATTAAATCCAATAGGGGAGAGTGGGGTGAGTTATGCCAGTTTTTACTTAAAGTGACTTTAAAGCGAGACCATGACAGGTAATGCTTCCAACTTATATATGTGCATATATTTCAGGATGTGGTGCATCCCTGGAAACAGTCACTTTGGATCTGAAATATGGTATTTAAGAAATACAGCTTTTTGAAAAAAAGTGGTCTCGTGGCACAACTTGCCCCCAGTGTGGGGTAAGTTGTGCCTTTGGAGAGAATACATTGGGGTAATCAATTGTGCCGTTGATTACTGGAGTAAAACAGTACATTTTGATCTCAGTGTATTGCTGTATAAAAGCTAGACAAATTCAATACAACATTACTAATTTAAATTTTTTTTTTAAGTTACTTTACAATATCAAAGGTCAATTTGAGCATATCTCATAATTCCTTTGGACACACCTTCTCATTCAATGTTTTTATTTATTTATTTATTTATTTAAATGATTTTCTACATTGTAGATGTATATTAAATATTAAAGAGATGAAAACGATTTAAGAGACACTTATTGAATTCTGCAGTAAAGAGTAAAAAGTGTTAGTCCTCCAAAAGGTCGCGCACATGAGCACAACAAAGGTCAGTTTTCTTAAACAAGGCCTAGCAAACCAATCACGTCCTAGCACAGATTAAAAGAGTATTAGCATAATTATCATATCCCTTAATTCCTTCCTGATGCATGTCTTCCTCTTATAACTCCATGGCATGATGGTCTATTCCTATTTTTGGTCTAAAATTAAGAATGTCACATAGTTTTAGTGATAAAATGTAAGAATACAATGTAAAGTTAAAAAAAACAATATGTGTAAAATATTCATAAGTGTGGGTGAGTTTTGGCACAAATTACCCCAACCCCACTATTTTGGGCTAACATCATGCTAGCTGTATAGACCCATAGTGTAGCATAGTGTACCAAAGCACAAAAACGTGTGAAATTTTACTAAAAATTTTACTTTAAAAGGCGAAAAACAGTTTTTTAAACCTAAATCTGTTTACCTCTCATCCAATGAGGCTCTACCCTTTGCAGTATGAGTAAAAGGACTGACTTTTCAAAAACGTGTGGTCACATGACCAATTTCTTCTGTGGTTCCCTAGAAACAGGGGGTGGCACAACTTCCCCACTGGCACAAATCACCCCACCCCACTTGCCATTTCTGTGATACTCCTTTTAAAAATCTTTTATATGGTTTACAAATATGAAAGAACAGTTTGTAAAGATTCCACCAGCTAAAATACTTAATTTTCTGAAAGTCCTTCATATGAAGAAACTGATTTAAGTCTGTGATGCTCAAGTAAAGAACATTGTCGATTAGGGGTGGACAATATTATATCGTATACAATATATCGTGACACAGAAATATCATGATATTAAAAATCCATATCGTGATAATAGAGATGTTCTGTCTTAAAAGTAGTCTATTATTTACTGTGAAGCTTTAGGTGTATTTATTGTATAATTGTTTTAGTTTGCAGTTTATATGCATGCACTAAATATTCTGCAATATTATTTGCTGCGTTATATTATTTTATGCTATATTATTTATTTTGCCACATTGTGATTATTCTGTTATACTATTATACTATATTCCTGAAATTATTTAATTATTTCTGTTTTCCTATATCGCCAAGTATATCGTTATCACAAAAATACCCTGAAATATCGTGATATTATTTTAGAGCCATATCGCCCACCCCTATTGTCGATGCCATAAAATAGCCAATATGTTGCTGATAAGCCATAAAACACTAACAAACAAACAATTACTCAGACATATACCTGTAAATAGCAAAATCAGAGAAACAGATCATGATTTTAAAGGTTGTAAAGGTTGTAAAGGTTGTATGTATACAGTAGATGAAGTGTTGTGTTGGTGGTAGGTGATATTAAAGGTTATAAAGGTTGTATGTATACAGTAGATGAAGTGTTGTGTTGGTGGTAGGTGATATTAAAGGTTATAAAGGTTGTATGTATACAGTAGATGAAGTGTTGTGTTGGTGGTAGGTGATTTATAAAGGTTATAAAGGTTATAAAGGTTGTATGTATACAGTAGATGAAGTGTTGTGTTGGTGGTAGGTGATTTATAAAGGTTGTAAAGGTTATAAAGGTTGTATGTATAAAGTAGATGAAGTGTTGTGTTGGTGGTAGGTGATTTATAAAGGTTATAAAGGTTATAAAGGTTGTATGTATACAGTAGATGAAGTGTTGTGTTGGTGGTAGGTGATTTATAAAGGTTGTAAAGGTTATAAAGGTTGTATGTATACAGTAGATAAAGTGTTGTGTTGGTGGTAGGTGATTTATAAAGGTTGTAAAGGTTATAAAGGTTGTATGTATACAGTAGATAAAGTGTTGTGTTAGTGGTAGGTGATTATTAAAGGTTATAAAGGTTATATGTGTTGGTGGTAGGTGATTATTAAAGGTTATAAAGGTTATATGTGTTGGTGGTAGGTGATGGGTCTGCGTCGTCAGAAGAACTACGCCGGCCGCTGGGACGTCCTGATCCAGCAGGCCACCCTGTGTCTGAACCGGCTGATCCAGATCGCCGCCCGCAAGAAGCGCAACTACATCCTGGACCAGGTACTGCCTACAACTCCCATCATCCACCTCTGCTACAAACACAAAACTGCACATGACCTCCAATGACCTTTCTCTAATGTATTATTTATTTATTTATCTTTCAGGAAGCCAAAATATGCTAGAGTAGAGGAAGCCTCAGCCTCTGTTGAGCTTTTGATTTATTTATTTTTTGTTTGTGCTGTACTGTTAAGACATGCTTTTATTCTGTAAAAAAATGATGACAGGAAAAAAGGAAGTGCTTATCACCGCTGTTCTTATCACTGCTCATACTGCATATTGTGCTGCGAGCCTCTGTAACACTGTACGAGTAGTCCGTTACAGTGATAAGATGTTGAGACACAAGTAATCTCTGCCTGGTGAGTAAGAAACACACCTTTTGTTGCTACGCTAACAGTAAGAGCCGTAACCCTGATAGAGATTTTATTTTAATCAGACCGCAGGATCAGGTGCACAGTTGGAAATTGAGTTTAATGTTAATTTAGTGGTAAAACTCTGAAGGTAAGTGAGAACTAACCGCGTTCAGCTTTGTAGGGCCCTCTCGAATTGGTTGGTAAGGTAAGTGAGGTCAGGTGGGCGGGGCTTGTTGTTACCGTTGGAAACCGTGAGTATTCTCAAGTGAGTAGTGTATGTGTGTGTTCGTCTGCGGGATTAAAAAAGGGACCAGGCTGAACATCGATATAATAATTAAGGTAAGTTATGGGACCCTTTTAGAATAGATATATATGTATATATATATATTTCCATACATTCAGTTTCGATCAGAAAACAAAAATCTAAAGCAGTTTGTTTATTTTGTAAACAAAGTAACTTTACAGGATACAAGTAACTTCTCATTTTGAGAAACAGCATGTACTAAAACATACCACTAAACTAAAATGTAACATAAAACATGTGTAACGCATATAAACTGCAAACAATTTTTTTTTTTAAATTGTAAATACAGTAAGTATCAGCAACATAAATACCAAATAGGCTGAATTCAAGCATATCGTATTAGGGGTGGGCAATATTTCATGGTATTTTTGCGATAACGATACTTTTGGCGATATGACAAAACACTGAATTTAAAAAAAAAATGTATTTATATATTTCAAGAATACACTAATGCAACAAAATGAAAATAAAATTGTATTACTGCATATGATATGATATAACACACCCCTAACTGGGATATACAATCATTTTATCAGATTTATAACAGAAGTCAATGATTCAGAATTATTAGTCATGATACTAATAATAATGCACTCCAAATATCTCCATATATCCAGGATTAAAGTAAAATAAATTATACTGGACAGATATAATCTGTCTCTAGTAGATATATAATGGGAAATGAGAACAAGAAATTAGAATTTTTCTTTCGCTAAAAACAGTAAAAAAAAAATAGAACCCTGATGTAAATTATACTTGTTTATCTTGGTAACAGAAAACACAGGAGCTCCACTGACTGAATACAACCTAGACAGACGCCAACAGTCAGACGTTCACCATATTTATATTGTGTATAATATCGTTCACCACCATATTCAAAAACGTTGGCGATTGTATTGCGTATCATACAATATGGCGCATCCCTAATGTATTATATGTAGGTTAGAAAATATTAAGATCTTAAAAATACTTTTTCATTTTATTTTCATTATATTATTAGATAAAATGTCTAAATTAATAACGTTTTTGAAATATGTACGATAATATCTGATTTCAGAGTCTTGCCATCGCTAAATAACTCTAGGGCTGCACAATATATCGTTTCATCATCGTCATCACAATGTGTGCGTCTTTGCAACTTAAAAAGACGAGCTGTACAGGACTAGGATAGTAGTGTTAGCTGAGCTAACTTAATTTTAACATTCATCGTCTCAGGGCTCATTGCTATCTTACACCCCGCCTACAGTCTGTAGTCACACCGTCCACCTGCATCGTTTAAAGGAGAACTCTGGTGTAAAATGGTCTTTTGGTGTAGTAAAACATGATAAAGAGTACTAACCTTTATTCCGTTTTTCCAAACACCCTTCAGACTGGGGTGATATGGGCCAGATAATTCGCTTTTTCCACCGTTTTCCAGCTCAAAGTAGCTCCACACTTCATTGGTAGAATCCGGAGAGCCCTGAAATTTAAAACGAGGCATTAATAACTTAAAAAGTGCACAAGAAGCTCATTAAAACCACTGTTTACATCCCATAGCAGTTAGCTAAAATAGTACTGAAATAAAGTTGTAGCTGAATACAACCTAAATAGACATCAACTCAGTTTAAACAGATGTTCATTGCTATCTTGGCAGTAAACTGTCAACACAGGCACATCCTCAACACCTGTATACCACTGCTTGAAATGGAAGCGTTGAAAGCGTCCAGGTAGCTGCACTGTTAAAATAGCAATCCGCCAAAGTCAGAGCTCACCTGACTCTTAAAGGGAATGATGAGCAAGTGACACTCTGATTGGTTTGTTTCACATTATGCCCAAAATGAACCACACCCACGATTAATTAAGAACTAAATAGAACTAGTTCATGACTTTTTTTGCGTTTCGAGCAACACAATGCATACTTTTCCCGTTGTTACGATAGTAAACACACAATAACACGCCCTAAATCAAGCTGCACAGTGCATGGTTGATGGCTCGCCTATAGATTACTAAAATAAGGCCTGAGCTGTACAGGACTAGAATAGTAGCGTTAGCTGAGCCAGCTTAATCTAAACATTCATCAGTGCAATGCTTATTGCTATCTTACAGCCACGTAATAAAGGCCGATGAGCGGGGTGGTGACGAAATGAGATGTGGTTAGGTAAAATTCTGGTGTATTGTATCTTGGCAACGGAAAATACATAGACAGACGTCAACAGTCAGACATTCATCGCTATCTTGTACATACCCATACACCCCCCCATTTGAAATAGAAGCGTTGGGAACATCCGGGTAGCTGCGATGTTAAAATAGCAATTTGCCAAAGTCAGCGCGTACCTGACTCTTAAAGAAATTACTAATGTATTATCTATGGGACAAAAAAATCTGAATATGTTCATTTTAAAAATTGAGTGCTCTGGTAGGGTTATCCAGGTCTTGCTAGTTATCTGAGCAACTGTTATGCTGCTAATGGCGCTGATACAGGAGCTTCTGCGAACATGGGGAAATCAGAACAGCAAACTCTGTCTTTATCTGCTCTTAAACATCACTAAAGCACAGAATAAGAAACACAAAATTAGATTTGAGAATTCTGTATAATTGCCAGAGCTGTTAGATCCACATAAGACAAAACGCACAGTACGCTAAGACGTATATGAATGTTTAAACCATGGAAAATAACAATACAAACCTTCAAAGCTGTGGGTAATTCGCGTAACAATAGATTATGTGCATTATGGGGAATTGAGCCCAGGTTACCTTCCAAAATTTTTGGTAGCTTTAGCCATTCTACTGTTAAAAGTACTTTTACGCATTTTCTGTGTGATTCCACATTCTCACTAATTTACGCCACTTTACGTACTTTACGTACTAATTTACGCCACTTAAATGTTGTTTAGTAGTGAAACATTATGGAAAATTATTAAAAACCTTAAAAAACGTCCGCCTTCAGACAAATATTTTAATTTTTTCAGTTACAGTTTGCCCTAAAATTGCATTTCAGTGCATCTATAATAATGTTAAAAGCACCTTTACACATTTTTTGTAGCTTTAGTCTAGTGCTAAAAGTAATTGTCCGCTTTCTCAGAGCAATTACGCATTCTCAGATTCTCAGAGAGGTCTCTAAATTATCGTAATCAGCAAAATGATCAGACTTACAGCCACTTCCATCTTGTTTGGTAGTAAGAAAAAGCCGAAATGAATGAAAACCTCCCTTCAAAGTTTCAGTATTCAGCCTTCAGACAAATATTTTTATTTGTTTAGTTACAGTTTGCCTTAAAATTGCATTTCAGTGCATCTATAATAATGTTATAATAATTATAATAATTGTTGCTTTAGCCATTCTATTCTTAAAAGTAATTTTCCGCATTCTCAGTGTGCTTACACATTCTCAGAGAGGTCTCTAAATCATCTTAATCTGCAAAGGGTACAGACTTACCCCACTTTAATCTTATTTAGTAGTAAAAATTGTGGCGAAATGAATAAAAACCTCCAAAAAAAAAACAGTTTGCCTTAAATTTTTTATTTAATTTTAGTGCATCTGTAATAATGCTACAGGATTCTCACGGTAAATTGTCTTAAATTTACTGTAAATTTGCTGTAGGTATTACATTTTCAGACGGCTAGCTAACATTAGCGAGGAGAAAGCTAACATTAGCGGCAAGCTAGCTAACATTAGCGGCAAGCTAGCTAACATTAGCCAAGAGCTAGTTAAGGTTAGCAGAGAGCTGGCTTACATTAGCGGTGAGCTAGCTAACTGGAAAGTCAAAATAACTCTTGACTAAGAATATAATAAATAATACGTCATTTTAGCCTGCATAATTTTTAAGTTTTAACTTCTAATACAATACATTATTTTCTACTGAAGAAATTATGAATAAACTTACTTAAATTGTATTTTTTGTGATCTTAAAAAGGTCTTAAAAAGCGTTAAATTTGACTTTTAAAATGGTGCAGGATCTCTGGTTGAAAAAATTAAAATAAAACAAATGTTTTAACTTCCAATAAAATAAATTATTTTCTACCAAAAAAAAATATATGACAATGTTTGGGTCTTTAATTTTAGTGCATCTATAATAATGTTAACAGGATTCTTGCGGTTCCTTAAAAAGTCTTAAATTGTCTTAAATTTGCTGTAGGTGTTACATTTTCAGACGGTGCGTTTAATGCCTGTGGAAAAGCATATACTAATGTTAGTGTACAGCTAGCTAACATTAGCAAGGAGAAAGCTAACTTAGCTGTGAGCTAGCTAACAAAAGCTAGCTAACATAAGCCAAAAACTAGCTAACATTAGCCGAGAGCTAGTTAAGATTAGCAGAGAGATAGCTAACATTAGTGGCGGGTTATCTAGCTAACATGCTAACAAAAATAACTTAATCGGCTAGCTGGCTAACATTAGCGGCGAGCTAGCTAACTGGAAAGTCAAAATAAGTCTTGACTAAGACTATAATAAATAATACGTCATTTTAGCCTGCATAATTTTTACGTTTTAACTTCCAATACAATACATTATTGTCTACTGAAGAAATGAAAGAAAACTGACTAAACTTACTTAAATTATGTTTTTTTTTTTTGACTGAAAAAGATCTTAAAAAGCGTTAAATTTGACTTTTTAAATGGTGGTTAAAAAAACAAAAATATAAATATATAACATTTTGTTTTAACTTCTAATAAAATAAATTACTTTCCACTACAAAAAATATGACAAAATTTCTGGGTCTTCAATGATATTTTTTGAGGTCTTACAAAAGCATTAAATTTGGCTTTTAAAATAGTGCAAGAACCCTGGTTAAAAGTAATAAAATTAATAACATATTATTTAAAAGTGTAAAATTAAAGCTAAAGGCTGCAGGTTTACAGGTGTTTATAAGTGTACAGGGTTCATAAAAATGGAATTTAATCATGGAATTTAAAAATAGCAATTTCCAGGCCTGGATAAGTTTTGGAAAAATCAAAACACCCAGAAAGGCCTGGAAAAGTCATGGAAATGTATTGGTTAAAACCTGTATGAACCCTGAGTGTATTGTTGTACTGTAGCTCTGTAAAAGGGTCCCTGTTTAACGGGTTTTGTCGTAGGTGGTCTGGGGGGCGGAGCTAAAAGGTAAGTAGAGTAAAGCTGGGTTGCGATAGGCCGGCTGTATAAAAACGGGAGGAGAAACCTCTCTCATTAATCCTTACAGGGTTCGAGTCGGCCGAGCCAGAACTCAAAGTAACAATAACAAACAGCTTCTACCTCTTTCTTGTCACCATTGCTAGACAAATGTATATGGATCAGCCCAGAGACGAAAAATGCGTCCTTTTGAAGGGTTTCAACGCAAGGCTATTGTAATTTGTCCCACGGACGAGGATTTAAAAGAGCGAGCGTTAAAGCAAACTGATGTGGAAGGGAAGGATGTGCCCGATCATGCTGTTTTAGAAATGAAAGGTAGGAATGCTGCGGATTCAACGTAAAACCACTTTTAAATAAAATAAAATAAAATAAAAACAGATTCCAGAATCTCTATGCTCAACTGTTTATTGTTATTTTTATTTTTTGTTTTTTTGTTTCATAATCAAACTTGGACAATGCCCTCCCCCTCCCCGTCCCTGCCTCCCGTCCTTTTATCATTGCTTACTGCCAGAACTCTGTTGGGTCCTTTTGGCTATAGTTTGATTTTTTAATCCCTTTTCCCTGCCTTATTTTATTCTGTCCTGTCTGCAAACTGAATTTACTAAACTAAAATTAATAGTAAAACTGATTCTTAAAGGAGCATTAGTCAATATTTAACACTTTCAGACCTGAATTATTTCCAAGTGATTGTAAGAATGTTGTTTTCTGTAATCCACACAAAGCAAGGATCATTGAAGTATTTATATTAATATAAAATCTAAAACAGTACAATTCTAAATGTTATCATACTATCTACAGCTCTGTAAAAAAATAAGAGAGCACTTAAAAATGATGAGTTTCTTTGATTTTACCAAATTGAAAAGTTCTGGAATATAATCAAGAGGAAGATGGATGATCACAAGCCATCAAACCACCAAACTGAACTGCTTAAATTTTAGCTTGAACCAGGAGTGAAGCAGCATTAAGTTATCCAAAAGCAGTGTGTAAGACTGGTGGAGGAGAATATAATGACCTTTTTATCATATTTTTTGCACTAAAAGGTGCACTATCAATAAACATGTATTTTCTGGTCTATTTTCATACATATGGCAAAACTAGTAAGGAACAGGGGTGTCATCATGATTCCCTTCTAATTTAGCAGGTCTCGCTGCTAAGTGTTAATTAAAGTAAAGTTAAGTAAACAAAACTGAAATTCTTTAAAAAAACATTCTTTAAAAGTTAAACAAGTGCTGGATGTTAATCTACACAGATTTCTTTCCTAAAAACTGTTTATTTGGGTGACTAAAGCGCTTCCGTTTATTTAACAGTAAGCTGAGAGAAGAACGTTAGCTGCGGTTAGCGCTAATAAAAGCTTCCCAACAGCGCTACTCTGAGGAACCCTGAGTGTTCCGGTAAGCCAGGGTGATATTAGCTAACAGTTCGTTCCACATAGCTCATTTTAACACGGTGAATATGCAGTCTACAGTCCAATATTCTCGCCTCTGAACGGCAAAAGAGCTAGCGCTTAGCGCGATTAGCTGATAATTCTAATGCTGCTGCAGCAGTGCTAGCAGGGGGTTAGCAACAGGATACAGTCCGATAATACTCACGTCTGAACAGCGAAGGAGCTAGTGCTTAGTGACGGTTAGCAAGAAATGCTGATGCTGCTCCAGCAGTGCTAGCCGGGGTTAGCAGCAGACTACAGTTTTATATAGTTACCTCTGATTGGCAAAAGAGCTAGTGCTTAGCTTGGTTAATGGCTAATGCTAATGCTGCTCCAGTCTCGGTGCTGGAGAACTAAACTGAAACTCCTGTATAACTCTGTACTTCAGTGGAGTGACTTTACTGCTCCTTAATACCTGACTGATAGAATTTATACATAAGCAGCACCGGATTATAAGGAGCTCTGATGATTTTGGGGAAAATTAAAGCATTTTAAGTGCACCTTATAGTGCAAAAAATACATTTCAGGTATTATGTATTCAAGTATAAGGATTAAAAGTCGCATTATGCAACACTAGTAAGGAACAGTGGTGTTGCCATGTTTTCCTTCTAATTTATTAAGTCTCACTACTGGGTCCTGAGACCTGTAAAACTAAGCTAAGTTATGTAAACAAACATTTCATTCTTAAAAAAACTATTTTTTTTTAAGTTAAACAAGCACTGGATGTTAATCTACACAGATTTCTCTCCTGAAAACTGTTTATTTGGTTGAATAAAACACTTCCCTTTATTTACAGTAAGCTTAGATTTCCAGATTTACATTAAGGCTGGGTGCAGCAGCAGTAGCATTAGCAGCTAACCGCAAGCGCCCTGAGTGTTCCGGTAAGCTAGGATGATATTAGCTAGTGGTTAATCTTAAGTAGTTTGTTTTAAGACAGTAAAAACGCAGAATGCAGTCCGATATACTCACCTTTGAATGACGAACGAGCTAGCGCTTAGTGTTGTTAGAGGCTAATGCTAAAACTGCTCCAGTCAGTGGCTTTACTGCTTCTTAATACCTGACTGGTAGAATTCATACATAAGGAGCACCAGATTATAAGACGTATTGACGATTTTTGGGAAAAATAAAGGTTAAAATTTCAAAGTACATTTTAAGGTAAATACATTAGTACTTTTACTTTAAGTGAAGGTATGTAAAGAAAGGATTTCTACCCAGTATTTGTTTACTCAAGTACTTTATAAAACACTAAAACTGCCTAATGCTCCTTTAACGTATTTTAGTTTAAGTCAGTCTTATTTAGTTTGGCTTTTAAATATTTCCTGAAATGTATTTTAAAACTGGTTTTATTTGGTGCAATCTTGAGAAGATGTCTCTTTTGGTTTGCAGCAGCAGCTTTTGATTTCCCCTCCCTCCCTAAATCTAAACATTTCCCTTTCTGCCTGTCTCAATCATCACTTATTTAATTTCTTATTTTTCTTACTCTTTCTGTATAATAAACTAGAGCAGATATCGAACCCCTGCAGGCAGGGAGGCGGTTTTTGCTCCAGACTCTATTCTTTAGTCTGCTATCTTCGCATACTTTTCTCTTTAATCTTTAGTTTTTATTTTATTGTGTTTTTTAAAGCTTTTGTTGTAATAATAGATAGTAATTGATCTTCTCTGTTGTCTCCTGGTGGCGTGACGTTACCCGTCTCCACCGCATCCCCTTCCCTCTCTTCTTCCTTTCTTTTCTCTCGTCCTCTCGTTTTCTCGTTTTTCTCTGGCGTGGCGCTGAAGCGAACTTCGTGCTGCCGGAGGTCGGCGAGTTCCTGGACGGCGTGACGTTCGTTGAGCTGCAGAAAGACGAAGCTGGGAAGCTGGTGAAGCAGTATAATGAAGAGGGGCGTAAGGCTGGACCCCCGCCTGAAAAGCGCTTCGATAACCGGCAGCCAGGCTTCCGTAGTGGCAGCAGCAGTGGAGGGAGTGGCGGCGGTGGTGGTGGTGGCGGTGGCAGCTACCAGCGTTATGACAATCGTGTAGGCCAACGAGGCGGCTATCAAAACCGTGGCAGCTCAGGAGGAGGAGGAGGAGGAGGAGGATACAGAGGAGGTTGGTTTATATATATATTTACTTACATATACACAATATATATGATCTAGCCTTCCTCGTTTAAATAGCAACAGTGCTTCTGAATATATCTACACTGATGGGTGTGGTGCTATCTCTGTCTTGGCAACAGAAAACACAGGTGCACCACTGACTGACTAAAACCCTGACAGTCAGATGTTCATTGCTATCTTGGCACGTATTACACACACTTTTACATCAGCAATAAACAGAATACTAAATAAAATAACATTGCTGTTTCCGTAAATGAGCTGCTGGTGCTGCTTCAGCTTAGTTTCTTCTGCTGAGAAGCGTTTGACACGTCCAGGTAACTCACCTGGCTCCTAATGACAATGATGAGCAAGAGACACTCTGATTGGTTCATTTCACGTTACGCTCAAAACAAATAGTACGTGTCTTTTGCTTTGCATTTTGAGCCACGCAAGGTGTACTTTTCCTGTTGTTACGATAGCAAAGACAACTGACACCAATAAATCCATAATCCCTGGTATTTACTGATTTAGGAGTATTTTATCCTACTCAGTAACACAGATGCTGTAAAGTATCGTAGAGAATCACAGTTAGCAGCACTACCCAGCTCCGGTTAGCAGCATAGCCAGCTATTGCTAGGAGCGCTAGCCAGTCCCAGTTAGCAGCGCTAGCCAGCCCCAGTTAGCAGCAGTAGCCATCTCTGGTTAGCAGCGCTAGCCAGCCGTGGTTAGCAGCATAGCCATGACTGGTTTGCAGTGCTAGCCATCCCCGCTTAGCAGCATAAGCTAGTTTCGTTTAGCAGCACTAGCCAGTCGTGGTTAGCAGTGCTACCCATCTGTTTTTAGCTGCGCTATCCCTCCCGTGGTTAGCAGCGCTAGCCAGCCTCAGTTTGCAGCACGACCCAGCAGCTGTTATCAGCACTAGCCAGCTACGGTTAGCAGCACTAGCCAGCTACGGTTAGCAGCGTTACTCATCTGTTTTTAGCAGCGCTACCCATCCGTGGTTAGCAGAGCTAGCCAGCCCAGGTTAACAGCATAGCCAGGTTTTAAGGAAAATTAAAGGTTATCTGGTGTGTCTTATAGTCTGAAAAATACATTTCTTTTACTTTTATACTTTAAGTAGTTTTAAAACCAGTACTTGTACACTTTTACCTAAAGAGTAAAAAGCTTGAGTTGATACTTCAGCAATGTACATCTTAAACTCGTGTGTGTGTGTGTTTTTAAGGTTATAATCGCGGCGGATACAATCAAAACCGCTGGGGTGGGAATTACAGAGATAGCGGCTCCAGAGGAGGAGGATATAACCGTAACCAGAACTCTGGAGGAGGATACGGCGGCGGCCGCCAGAGCTCCTACAACAAGGACGGATACGGACAGGTCAGTGTTACATCTCACAGACATTTAAAATATAATCCTTTATACTTTTATACAACGGCTCTCTTTCTTATGTCTGATGTAGAGCTACAACCAGAGCAGCTACAACCAGAGCAGCTACAACCCGAGCTACAACTACGGGAACTACAGCCAGTACCCAGGATATGGGCAGGGATCTGGCGACAGCCACGCCTCAGGACAATCATACAACCAGCAGCAGAGCTATAATCAGCAGTACCAGCAGGTAAGATACGGATTTAAACATGCCAACAACTATTCAATGCCCAGTTGCTTTGGGTCATTGTCCTGCTGCAGAACCCAAGTACGCCTGAGCTTAAGGAGAACTCCAGTGTAAAATTGACTTTTGTTGTAGTAAAACATGGTAAAAAGTACTAACTTTTTGTTGAATAGCTCACCTCCGCTCTCCAGCAGCTTTCTGAGATCCAGTAATTGTGTTCTTTTTGCCAAGGACTTTTTACAACGGGAGCTTCGGGCATATTTTGCCCAGATAAATCACTTTTTACACCATTATCCAGTCTCAAATCCAGGCTCCACACCTCATTGGTAGAATCCAGAGAGCCCTGACATTTAAACCGAGGCATTAATAACTCTAAAACTGCTCAAGAAATTTGTTAAAAATCACTGTTTACCTCCCTATAGCATTAGCTACAGCTCTGGGCGCCGCCATTACTGTACTGATGATGATGATCATAGACATATATATATACATAGACTCCGCATAGACTGCCTCCTGGCATAGCAGCCGACCGCTATATTGGAGGAATAAACCAAGTGACCCCAGTGCATTAATTTACTCTAAAAAAGGTGTTTAATACCCCTATAATAATCACAACTCCACCAATTTATACCTGATTTTTTTACCTTGTTTGTTTTTTTACAAACAGCAGAGATGTTGTAATGATACAGGACGCTATTGCACATTACAAATATGAGCTGATTAAACTTGAACTTTGGAGAACGATAATAATTGGGATTCAATTATAATTTTTTTTTTTTGTGTGTGTCTGTATTTTTTTTATTTTTTTATTTCAACTATTCATCTATTCATTATCTCATTTAATTTTGCTCTATTGTGAGTGTGTATGAATGGGGTGGACAAAAATTTTGAAGGGGAAAAAAATGGTGGACAAATATAGAGCGTTGAAAATTTTGTTTTCCACTGTCATGTAATTGTAACTGCATATGATGTTGCTCAAAAATATAATAATAATAATCATAATAATAATAAAAAATAAATGCTTTTTAATAAAGACAGACATATGGTATGGGATATTAATAATGTGTATAAATGTATAAATGAATTAGGCAGGCTATGCGGCGTCTATGTATATATATGTCTATGTCATTATCAGTACAGTGATGGCGGCGCTCAGAGCTGTAGCTAACGGTACAGGTTGTATAGTAATAGTGGTTTTTAACGTTCCTTTTGTCTTAGAACTCTCCCATGGAGTCTCTTGCAGTTCTTTAAATGTTGTTCTGGGTTCTTTCGGGATCTCCTGGATGAGTTCTTCATGCCCTTCTGGAGTAATTTTGTTCGGTCGGCTGGTCACTCCTGGGAAGGTTCACCAGTGTTCCATGTTTTTTCTCCATTAGTGAATAATAGTGAATCACTGTGGTTCTCTGGAGTCCCAAAGCTTTAGAAATGACTTTTATCACGTCACTGTAATTCATAATGGATACGGAGGAGTTAACAGGCTTTTTCTTTCTCTCACCAGTACGCCCAGCAGTGGCAGGAGTACTACCAGAACCAGAGCCAGTGGAACCAGTACTACAGCCAGTATGGCAACTACTCTGGTCAGCAGGGCTCCCAGTAAAGAGTGTGTGTGTGTGTTTAACTGTAGTCCTACATCTCATCCTGCCATATGTACACACACACACACACACACACACACACACACGGACGTAGACGTAAGCATGTATACTCCATTATGCATTTTTTTTTCTGCATTTACATTATTTTGTATTCCGTCTTACCATAGAAATGTTCTAACCTGCTGAAAAAAACACTGAGTTCTTTTACATACACTTCATAATCTGATTATAATCAGATCACTAAAGTACTGCACTTATCAGATTATCAGATTATTCACATATCGGTTACATAAACATACTACTTCAATTTCTCAGATCGTAGTGAGGCCTATGAATCTGATTGAGAAATCTGATTAAGAAATCTGATATAAAAAGAGCTGTATTTGAGCTTTGTAATCAGATTTCTCAATGCATATATATACTCTTAACCGGAGTATTCTGCAATTTCTCAGTCTGTGCATGAGTGGATAACATATGGATATCAGATCCAAATAAATCTGATATCAGAGAAGTAAAGATAAAATCTGATAAAGAGAGCTTTACTCTACTGTTTAGCTCAGTAATCCGATTTCTGTGCATTTCTTTGATTTAACAGACCAGAGTAAGGGCTTAAAATCTGATTAAGAAATCCGATCTGGATAGAGACAGCTGTATTTTAGTTCTGTGATCAGATTTCTGATTTCTGAGTCAGAGCATGTATACTTTTAAATTAAACTTAAATTCTCAGTCTGTGCATTAGTGAAAACAGACAGTGAACATGGAAGAGATTCAATTTCCCAGCATATCAGATATCAATATCAGATTCAGAAGATCGGATATTAGAGAGGTAAATGACCAGTCTAGCCTGAAATATCACAAAATCGATAGTAGCAGAAATCTGATAAAGCTGTAGTTTAGCTCTTGTAATCAGATTTATTAGATTAGAATAAGATATATAAATCTGATTAGGAAATCTGATAAAGAGGGCTGTATTTTAGCTCAGTAATCAGATTTCTGTGCATTTCTTTGATTTATCAGATCAAAGTAAGGTCTTTAAATCTGATTATGAAATCCGATCTGCACAGAGATAATCAGTAATCAGATTTCTCAGATCAGAGTAAGATACATAAATTTGATTCAAAATTTTGATCAACAGAGCTAGATTTAATCTTAGAAATTAGATTTCTCAGATAAGAGTAAGATATATGAACCTGATTAGGAAATCTCATAAAAATAGCTGTGTTTTAGGACAGTAATCAGATTTTTCAGGTCAAAGTAAGACATATAAATCTGATTAAGAAATCTGATGACGAAAGCTATATTTGATATCTGTAATCCAATTTCTCAGATCGGCGTAAGGTACTTAAATCTCATTTTAAAAATCTGATGAGAGCTAGATTTGATCTCAGTAATCCGATTTCTCAAATTGGCGTAAGATATATAAATCTGATTTAAAATTCTGATGAAGACAGCTGTATTATAGCTCTGTAATTAGATAACTTAAATTACCTTAAGATATATAAACCTGATTAGGAAATATGATGATGAGAGCTGTATTTTAGCTCAGTAATCAGATTTAGCAGATCAGAGTAAGATACATAAATCTGATTAGAAATCTGATAAAGAAATCTGGGTTTGATCTCAATAATCAAGGATTTCTCAGGTGCATGTAAACTCTTAACTCTCAGAAGTTCTGTTTTTACGTAAAGTTTTATTTCATGCCCTATTCCTTGAGTTTATTGGCTGGTTACAAAACAAAAATCTGATTATTGTCTGACTATTGAGTTTCCCTGTTATCTGATTACCCAAGTAAAACTAATGAAAACCAATGTGTTTAATCTGATTACAGATTACAAACTCTTACTAATGTTCTGCTGTAATCAGATTATGAAGTTATTATGTAAACCCACTCAGTGATCAGATTTAATCAGATTCTGCACTGTGTTTAATATATGTATGCATCAAGGTTCTGTTCTGCACAGTACATTTTACACAGTGTAGAACACTATAAATGTTCTGGAGAAATGACGACTGATTTTTTTTTTATGTGTTAAAAGTTAATTTAACAAATTTAATTCATTATAACTGACTATAAAAATAAAAATAGTAATAATTGTGCCCTTCTATTTTTATGTTTAAATCGGGGCAGAATAAAGCATGTTTTCTTGAAATATGTTCTAATTTTGTTATTGCTTATCAGGTATGAAAGATTGTAAAATTACATTTTTGAAGAAACGTAATAATAATTATTGTAATAATATTAAAAGTTATAACTATTTTGAAAATATTTTGTGACAAGTTTTATTTTACAAAATGTAATAGAACAGATTTTACAAAAAATTCTCACGCTCTTAAAAACTTGTATCTTTATTTTTGTCACTTTTTGATGTCTGAATCTGGAATTTGAAAATGTTCTTTGCATTGTGTCAAAGATGTATGATGAACAAACCAATAGAAATGCTCTAAAATAACTTTTAGAGCATTGAATTTCATTAAAAATTAAAAGTTAAAAAGGGTTTTTTCCTTCTGTTATAAAGTTGCCTTTTTGGAGATACAAGTTTTTTGCGTGACAGTAAAGGAGAAATGTTAATATTTTTGGTTTGCTTAATTTTTGTCAATTTTTATTTCTGTTTTTTAAATTTAAAAGTGCTTAAAAGACTTAAAAGGTTCTGATCTTTGTGTTTGTACAGTCTGGTTGGATTTTTTTTTTTTTTCAGTTTTTGAGAATAAATTCTCATAATACTTGAATATCAATGCTTCATGGAGTTCTTTACAAAAAAATCACTCTTACATAAAGATAAAAATCTCACCAGCTTGTTTTATACCATTTGAGGGCTCTGTCACTTTTAAGCAAATAAGCTGTTAGTTTTAGCACAAACAAGCTATATCATACTTAACTGTAATAGAAACACAAAACTCATTATTATTTAAAAGTTCAGTAGCTGCAGATCCCTCCCTCAGAAGAAGTCTGCTGTCTAATCCTGCTGTGTACTGTCTGAGGTACTTAACCAGCAGAACAAAATGGCATTTCTTCAACTGATTTAGTGGGCAGGGCTTTGGTGGGGGTTGACGAAGGAGGGGTGGAGCCAGGGTAGTTCTACGCAAATTTCCCTATTGTGACATCACAATAAGGGAGGAGCATCCAAACAGCCCACAGAAGCTAAATATGATTCCTGACACCAAACTGTTTTAGCTGATTCACAGAAAACTTATAGTTATAGAGTTTATTTTAATACAAAAGCATGCAAAAAGTGAGTTTTGCATAATATGTCCCCTTTAATAACGAATTGAATGAAATTATTGGAATTTTTAGAACATTATAAGCCACTGATATATTGTAATAATATGTGTAAATATGCAAGTTCCTTTTTTTTAAGATAATAAACAATAAAACCATTTTTAAATTAAAGTAGTTTGAATATATCATATTTTTCGCACTATATGCTCTTAAAATCCTTTAATTTTACCAAAAATCGACAGTGCGCCTTATAATCCTCCAGCAGTATTGGCATTAGCCACTAACCATGCTAAGCACCTAGCTCCTTCGCCATTCAGATTTAAATATTATCAGACTGTAGCCTGCTGCTAACCCCATCTAGCACTGCTGGAGCAGCATTAGCATTAACCGCTAATCGTGCTAAATGCTGGCTTTTTTGCTGTTCAGAGCTGAGTATTATCGGCCTGTATTCTGCTGCTAACCCCGGCTAGCACTGCTGGAGTAGCATTAGCATTAACTGCTAACCACGCTAAGCGCTAGCTCTTTCACCATTCAGAGGTGAGTAGGGCTGGCCCGAATAGCGTTTTTTGAGCTCCGGATATTCGGCACTGATTCGAAGCGAATATTCGAATATTCGTTTTTAAAAAAAGAGGTAAAAAAAAAAAGGAAATCACGGCCCCTTTAAATCCACTGAAAAATGTTCAATTTGCTCTGACCGACGAGACATATTCACCCCGGATTTTTGGTGTTTTTATCCTGGATTTTTGTGTTTTCACCCCATATTTTTTCTGTGTTTTTAGCCCAGATTTCTTTGTGTTTTCATCCCGGAATTTCTGCTGCCCCACACGCGGCTTATCCGCTGCGTAAGCAGGCTAGGAGGCTGCTGCTGCACGGTTTCTCCGCTGCGCAAGCCAGCCCAGTAAATTGCTGTTTGTGTTTTCACACTTAGGCTATTTGCTTAAAAAAACAAACAAAAAAAACGTTTGTTCAGGAAGTATTTTATATTCTTAAACATTGTTAATTATATTAGAGGACAGTCATTGTAAACTGTACTTGGTCTATTTCGGTTAAAGGATTGTGCAGGGCATATTACTGATTTTGTATTTTTGCACTTGGGCTATAAGCTCAATATTAAATATTTCGTTTGTTTAGAAATTATTTTATATTTTTAAACCATGTTAAATTATATTAGAGTAGAGGAAAGTCATTGTTAATGACGTTATTGTACTTGGTCTATTTCGGTTTAAGCATTGTGCAGGGCATAGCCGTATTACTGATTTTGTATTTTTGCACTTGGGCTATAAGCTCAATATTAAATATTTCGTTTGCTTAGAAATTATTTTATATTTTTAAACCATGTTAAATTATATTAGATAAGAGGAAATTCGTTCAGACATCATTTTTGTAGGCCAGGCTTTTGTAACCGATTTAGCCCCTACTGTTGCCACATTACCCCTTACGTTTTATTATATAAATCAGTTTCGAAGAGCCTGCATTTTTTTTATCATGTATAATAGAGGTCTGCGCGAGACTGATTTTTAAACCCACTCTTCCACGCTCCCGCGTTTCTGTCTCGTTACCGCGCCGCAAAAAAATTGCTTCTTTTAATCCCGCGCCCGCCCGCCACATACACATTTCTGCCGCTCCCGCCCCACGTTCCTAATATAAATTAAATAAACTACATTTAATGCTTCAAATTTACTTATATATTTATTAAAACAGCAGCGCTGAATAGTGTGGTCCCGTTCCTTACCCCAGTCCAAACACCATCGGTGTGTGCGTGTGTGTGTCGGTCCATCCTGCGCGTTGAGAGTTTTCTTTAGGTTTTTTTTTTTACAATTATTACAGTTTTCTTAACTATTTATTAATTTGCTCCCGCATCGTCTGGATTAAACTCCCGCTCCAGCCAATAACAGTTCAGTTCTGTCCCGCGCGCAAGATATTCTGACGGGACCCGCGAGAACAGAAGTGGTTAGAGTGAGGTGGAACTCTGGAAAGGAGGAAAAAAAACGAATATCCGAATACCAAAATTAAAAACCGAATACCTACTCAACGAACGAATATCCGAATACCCGAATATTCGGGTCCAGCCCTAGAGGTGAGTATATCGTACTGTAGTCTGCATGTTTACTGTGTTACAACAAGCTACGTGGGACAAACTGCTAGCTAATATCACCATGGCTTACTGGATACACTCACTTAGCGCTGCTACTGCTGCTGCACCCAGCCTTAGTGTAAATCTGGAAATCTAAGCTTACTGTAAATAAAGGGAAGCGCTTTACTCACCCAAATAAACAGTTTTCAGAAAAAAAATCTGTGTAGATTTTACAGTAATTATTTAGCTGTATTAGAAAAATTTAAAGAAAAACATGGCGACACCCCTGTTCCTTACTAGTGTCGCATAATGTGCCTTATAATACAGTGCGCCTTATAGTGCCATAAAAATATGGTACATTAATCAAGCATAACATTATGACCATCTCTGCAAAGTGTCCTGTATCAGATCAGTGTAGAAACAGAGAGATGGCCATAATTTTATGTTTAATAGACGAATAACAAAAATATTATCACATTTAATCACATTCAACAAAAAATCTAAACCACAACACAGGTCATATAATTTCACTTTCAGCATCACTTTAATGCAACCACAACTATTCCTATTCTTTTGCCGAAAACAACAACAAAAAAAATAACATCTCTTTCTTTATTTTTATTTTAAAACAAAGTCTTGGTTCAGATGTTCGGTTCTAGGAGATGCAAATACTGTGGATCTGTGACTCAATAAATAAAAAAAAAAAAAAAAACAATCTACAGGCTAAATTCAGGATTTAGTACGACGGACATTCAAGTCAGAACAACATAGAAAAACAAACAGTCGGAGGAAGGATGTTAGAAAAAGACAAAAAACAAAAAATGCAAAAAATCACCCACAATTTCTACAGTGTTGATTTTAACCGTTATTCGCCGCTCTGGAGCTGAATTGTTCGCTGGGTAAGGCACGGTGACGCGATTACAGGATTATCACGAAGTTCAGCACCAGAAAAACATGGCCTCAAAAATGTTAGGACACAGGCTGCAGACATTCGAACAAAGTTGGATTTTTATTCAGATTTTTTTCCGTTTCCTTATCAATGGTGCAGCAGAAGGGCGTACATTTTTTTATTTAAATACAGCTTTTTTACGACTAACAGGATAGACCTGTTTTATTCCCACCCAGAGGATCCCTGAGGCTTTCAGAAGCATTAATTAAGTCGACATAAACCAAGCAAAAGACTTCATAGCATACCAGCTGTGAAGCATGGTGGTGGGAGTACTGATTAATCATTGATTGTGTTGCTTCACAACAGCAGCACAAGGCCTGGAATCGCTATACATCATCCACTACTGTATATGAATTTGGTGGTTGGTTGGATTAGATTGGATAGAGGAAAATAAATGTCAATTAAAGTCAATTTGTCTCGAAATGTAAGTTAAAGCTAAGCAAATGTGGACTATGCAACATGACAATGACCCAAAAAAAAACATTCGGTCCCACTTTAAAATAAGTGTCCCTAAGTACTATGTAGTTACACAGTAACAAACCATGTAACTACAGTGTAACTACTGATGAAGTACACATTGTTACAGATTTACTACAGAGGTACAGGTTATGTAATTACACATGTGTATTAAGGTTATTTTGACTTGTGTAATTACACATGTGTACCAGGGTGAGCGTACTTACACAAGTAATAGAGCACGTGTACTTACACATGTGTAACAATGTGTAGTAGACAATAGCTGTTAGATAAGTTTATACTCAACTTATCACACACACTAATACACGTGTGTAAGTACACACACATTGTTACACATGTGTAAGTACACTCACCCTGAATTAACCTAAAATTATATATTTAAATCATAATTGTGTAATTACATAACCAGTACCTCTGTAGTTAATCTGTAACAATGTGTACTTCATCAGTAGTTACACTGTAATTACATGGATTGTTACTGTGTAACTACACAGTACTTAGGGACACTTATTATAAAGTGGGACCAAACATTCCATAATGAGCTTAGCAGGTCTACAAGCTCTATATTTCTATAAACCTGATCAAAACTAAACCCTCTACCCAACCATCCCAACTAAATATACTTGTATATTTAGTATTATATGTTATAAAATACTATTTACGAGATATTGTATAAGATTTGCAGGCGTAATGGAGCTTCTATGAATATGTGGGGGAATCCAGCGAGTCGCAGGAGAAGTGGGATATCTGTCTTTATCTTAGTATTATTCAATTAATTACCAAATATCCATATAAATATAAACACACACCATAAATAACTGCAAGTTCCAACTTCTGCTGCACCATTTTTAAGGTGGAACGGAAAAATTTGAATAAGACGCAAATACATTCATTCCTATGACACGAGCAGCCCTAATGCACAGTGGACATCCCGACACACATCTCACAGTTAAATTCACAGTACAATACCGTCAGTATTGGTAAAAGTTCAAAAAGATTGGATTTTTTTTTTATATTATATATTATATATATATTTAGAGACATAAAACATACATCTTGATGAACACAGAACACAGCTCTGGCAGTAAGCACCTTCCTTACCTTTTTTTCATTTTTAAAAGTCTTTTGCTTTTACGAAGTACGCTACACGTTTTTTTTTCTACATATATATGTGCACATACATATATGTATTTTTTTTATATATATTCCTTATTCAGAAAAATCCATGAGTCTTGGAGTCTGGCGTCCAGACGAGGTGAGCAGTAGTGAGATCGATTCTATCACAGTACGCCTTTGGATGCTTCTGGGTGGGCGGAGCCTTGGCAGTGGATGCTGGTGATTGGTGGAGATCTGGTGCTCGTCGTTTCCGTTGGTAACGGCTGGTCCAGTATGGCTCTGAAGGTTGTAGGCTGGCTGGAGTTGCGTTGTTGCGTAGATGCATTGTTGCTACTTTTAAGGTGGCCCCACTTTTAAGGTGGCTTACAGTATATTATGTTTTATATTATATATATTTAATGCATGTATTGAGGCTCATCTCGTTGACGACGTTTCAAGAGCATCATTCTCGTACAGAACGTACAGTTTTTATAGTTTTTTTTAATAGAAATGTTTAAATAGTCTTTTCCCAGTTTTGTTTCCCAGAGGCAGATCCATTCTTTCGCTTTTCAGTCTGTTTTTTGTTGTATTTTTCTTTTTTTCACTCATTTGACGCAGTAGAAGTAGAATTAGCGCTACGCCTGGTTCAGTCCGGCTCTCTGCGCTTGTCTTTATGCAGTTGTAGCTCCTCCATCTTCTCCTGGAGGAAGGAGCTCGGGGCGGACGAGCCCCTCATTCGCGCTGGCAGGGTGGCACTCTATAACAAAACAAATAAAGAAAATATATAAGTTAAATACGGTAATATAGCTTAAAAACTCTCTCGTCATCAAATCAAGACGATATCATTTTCCAGCAGGATTTGGCATACTGTCCACACTTCCAAAAGTACCAGCTGGTCTTATATAATATTCTAATTTTCAGTTAGTCTTATACAACTCTGGAAAAAAAAATAGAGACGACGAGTATTTTTTCGTAAAAACAACGAATTTCTTTGATTTTACCAAATTAAAAACCTCTGGAATATAATCAAGAGGAAGATGGATGATCACAAACCATCAAACCACCAAACTGAACTGCTTGAATTTTTCCACCAGGAGTAAAGCAGCATAAAGTTATCCAAAAGCAGTGTGTAAGACTGGTGGAGGAGAACATGATGCCAAGATGCATGAAAAATCTGTGATTAAAAACCACCAGGATTATTCCACCAAATATTGATTTCTGAACTCTTAAAACTTTATGAATATGAACTTGTTTTCTTTGCATTATTTGAGGTCTGAAAGCTCTGCATCTTTTTAAACAATAATATTAATAAATAATAATAATAAAAAGATTATAATATTAATTATAATCTTATAAAAATAATTATAATATAATAATAATAATAAATGCTCTAAATGATGATATTTTTATTATTTTTATTTGTAATTTGGGAGAAATGTTGTCTGTAGTTTATAGAATAAAACAACAATGTTAATTTTACTCAAACATAAACCTATAAATAGCAAAATCAGATAATCTGATTCAGAAACTGAAGTGCACTTTTCATTTTTTCCAGAGCTGTATAATATTCTAATTTTTTGAGACACTGATTTTTGGGTTTTCATTGGCTGTAAGCCATAATTATCATCAACAATAAAATAAATAAAGGTTTAAAATAGATCACTCTGTGTTTAATACATCTATATAATATATGAATTTCACATTTTGAACTGAATTACTGAAATAAAGTCACTATTTAATGATATTCACATTTTTTCAGATGCTCTAGTATAGTCTGGACATGGTATCTCCTACAGTACTCTACTGTATACAGTATACTGTGGTACAGCGTCCTGGTTCTGGTTGCAGTATAGCAGTATAGTAGATTTTATTCGTACTCGTTCTACAGGAGATCGTGGTTTGCGATTGGCTACGTCTGGTGTCCACACCCCCGGGTCTGTCTGAGTGGACCGGTCCGACAGCATCGCCCCCTCAGCATCACACTCAGGACCCGCGAGACCTTTAGAGATCTCAGATCCGTTTCCATGAGGAAACACAAACGCCTCCTCCTCAGAACCTGCAGCAATAAAACAGCAGAAAAACTGAGCAACAGGCCATTTTAAGCATTTTTGACAATTGTGACCACATAGTAAATAAATGAATAGTAAAGTGATCTATCAGACTATAAAGAAACACATAAGGAATCATGTAACTCAAAAATGTTAAACAAACCAAAATACTCCCTTACTCTTTCATTCCTAGGGCAGTGCTGATTAGGGCCAGTTTCATCATCAATATAGCATTTTTGATTGTCTTTTTCGATTGACTCACCTTAATTTTTTTCTTTACTAAGTGAAGTAGTTTTTGCGTCTCATAATATGGATTACAGGGTTCTAGCACAATTTTAAAAGTTACATTTAATGCTTTTTAAGACCTTTTTTTAGACTTCAATACATATAATTTTAGACCCAAAAAATTTAGTCACAATTTATTTGGTAGAAAATTAATTATTTTATTAAAAAAACAAAGTTAACATTTTCCATTTATCTTAGTTCTTTCCCCAGTGACGTAGCTAACTTGCCGGTAACATTATTATGTTAGCATTTTAGCTAGCTTGCTGTTAACATTAGTATGTTAGCTAGCTTGCTGCTAATGTTAGCTAGCTCTCTGCTAACCTAAGTCCTCTCCCCAATAGCGTAGCTAACTCGCCAGTAACATTAATATGGTAGCTAGCTCGCTGTTAACATTAGTATGTTAGCTGTCTTCTGCTAACTTTAGCTAGCGCTACGGTAACCTTAGTTCTCTCCCTGGTAACATAGCTAACTTGCCACAAATGTTAGTATGTTAGGTAGCATGCTGCTAATGTTAGCTAGCCCTACACTAACCTTAGTCCTCTCTCTAATGTAGCTAACTCACAACTAATGTTAGTATGTTAGCTAGCTCGCTGCTAATGTTAGCTAGCTCTCCACTAAACTTAGTTTTCTTCCCACTGACGTTAGCTAGCTATCTGCTAATATTAGCTAGCTCTCTGCTAACCTTAGTTCTCTCCCCCGTAACATTAGCTAACTCGCCGCTAAAGTTAGTATGTGCTTTCGGCATTGAACGCACGTCTGAAAATTTAATACCTACAGCAAATTTATAATAGTTTAAGACAGTTTCAGACCTTAATTACCCGAGTTTTATTTTAAGATTAGAACATTACTCAAATATTCACTATTCACTGTATAGCTGTAACTCTACCTCTTCACTACTTTACTTTAACTGATGCTCTCAAACACTTTATTAAGAGGCAAGAAATTCAAGTAATTAACTCTTGATGAGTTCAGCACAGCTGTTAACTGAAAGCCTGAAATCCAGGTGACTCTACCTCTTTAAGCAAGAATGTAAAATTTAAACATATAGTTTTTCTTCATAGTTTGGATGACTTTAAGGTTAATTAATCTACAGTGCAGAACTTTATTTTACAATAATTATAAAAACAATGAATTCAGATAGAAACACTCACTCCAGCTGTTGCCCTTGGGCCTGAGGCCGGACCCCGGTCCGGGGGTACAGGGGCAGGATCCTCCCGAAACCTGGAACCTCTTCAGACACTCCATCGCCACCTGATCCTTACAGTGCTTATGACAATTCACCCCACAGTCTGAAAGAAAGAGAGAGAGAAAGAGAGAGAGAGAGAAAGGGATTGAGCTTTAGTAACAGAACAGAGAACTAAAGCTAGCATTTTTAGTTCATTTTCACACCAGCACTATTTTGTTCGGTTAAAATGAACTCTGGTTAAGTCTCAGTCAGGCCCATTGCAACGGGGCAAGCAAACCAAGCAATTGTTTGGAGCCCTGAGCTGAACTGAGGCCCCCAGACAACGACTGGTTAGCATCAACATATATGAGTAATGTTAATATATTTTAGTAACAGGAAAACGCAGATATATTCCAGATTCACTGCTTTTTAATATAATGGCATGAAATAACTGTCAGCTATAATTATATTTAGTTTTAGCTCTGTTTTCTTCCTGAAATATAGTATAGACTCACCTTTACAGTGGTAGCCTTGTTTGATGACTCCCCACATCTGAAATAAATGACAGAAAATAAAGAAACTAAATAAATCAATGACGTACAACCAAAGAAACAATACAGCATTGTGTTGTGCTCGCACATAATATATACTAGTGCCTCTCAACAAATTAGAATATCATCTAAAAGTTACTTTATTTCAGTAATTCAGTTCAAAATGTGAAACTCACATATATAGATGTATTACACAGAGTGATCTATTTTAAGTCTTTATTTATTTTATTGTTGATGATTATGAAGCTTACAGCCAATGAAAACCCAAAAATCAGTGTCTCAGAAAATTAGAATATTATATAATAAGACCAACTGGTACTTTTGGCAGTGTGGGCAGTGTGCCAAGTCTTGCTGGAAAATGAAATCCACATCTCCTTAAAAGTTGTTACTTTATCTTACAGCACTTTATGCTTCCCTTTTCTGATTACGTTCATGAAAATGTGGATTTCATTTTCCAGCAGGACTTGGCACACTGCGCATAGACATAGATCCCTCTGTGTGTAATGATTAAAAATCTATATCGACGATTTAGCGAATATTGGAATATAACTGCAGATGCTGCACAAGAGACTGTTTACTGTATTTTTCGCACTATAAGGCGCACCGGATTATAAGGCGCACTATGCGACACTAGTAAAGAACAGGGATGTCGCCATATTTTCCTTCTAAGTAAACAAAACTGTAATTCTCTCTAAAAAAAAGGATTTCTCTCCTGAAAACTGTTTATTTGGGTGAGTAAAGAAAGTGCTTCCATTTATTTACAGTAAGCTTAGATTTCCAGATCTCCACTAAGGCTGGGTGCAGCAGCATTAGAATTAGTGGCTAATTGCTAGCGCTAGCAATCTGACAGCACTATACGGAGGAACTCTGAGTGTTCTGTTAAGCCAGGGTAATATTAGCTAGCTGTTCGTTACACGTAGCTTATTTTAACACACTAAACACGTAGACTACAGTCCGATATTATACTCACCTCTGAACGGCGAAAGTGCTAGAGCTTAGCGGGGTTAGCAGCTAATGCTAATACTGCTCCAGCCTTAGTGCTGGAGAACTAAACTGAAACTCCTGTATAACTCTGTACTTCAGTGGAGTGTCTTTACTGCTCCTTAATACCTGACTGGTAGAATTTATACATAAGGAGCACCGGATTATAAGGAGCTCTGATGATTTTTGGGAAAAATAATTTTAAGTGCACCTTATAGTGCGAAAAA
Source organism: Astyanax mexicanus (assembly GCF_023375975.1). Classification (NCBI taxonomy): domain Eukaryota; kingdom Metazoa; phylum Chordata; class Actinopteri; order Characiformes; family Acestrorhamphidae; genus Astyanax; species Astyanax mexicanus. Next base: position 2,105,535 of record NC_064416.1, on the reverse strand, counting down.
TACGATAATTGTGAATGCAGTTGACAGAAACTCACGAATCCTCCGCAGGTGTCGCAGAAGGTGGGTCTCTTGTACGTGGTTTCATGGAAGTTGTGCAGGTTGTGGAGGTTAAAGCCCAGCTTAGCGCAGACTGACATCCCCCTCATAAAATACGACGTGATCTCCTCCCGACTGATCTCTCCTTCCCTGAGACACAGAGAGAGAGAGAAATAAACATTACAAAACTCCACCAACAGTCTATTTTTACACATTCTACCTGTCTGGTTTAAATAGCAGCAGATCTTCTGAATATATCTACACTGATGGGCGTGGTGTTCTGGAAATGAGGTGTGTTCAGGTACATTTCTGGAGTTTTGCTTGTTTATCTTGGTAACAGAAAACACAGGAGCTCCACTGACTGAATACAACCTAGACAGACGCCAACAGTCAGACGTTAATCGCTATCTTGGCATCATCAATAAACAGAATAGTAAATAAAATAACATTGCTGTTCCCGTAAATGAGCTGCTGGAGCTCCTTCACAGCGTCAACCAGCAGCTCAGTTTCCTCTGCTGAGAAGAGTTTGTTGGACACTTCCAGGTAGCTGCACCGTTACAATAGCAATCCACCAAAGACAGAGCTTACCTGATCTACTCTTAAAGGGAATGATGAGCAAGAGACGCTCTGATTGGTTTATTTCACGTTATGCTCAAAATTAAACACACCCATGATTAATTAAGAGAATTAGTTCATGACTTTTGCTTTGTGTTTCGAGTCGTGCCAGGTGTCCTTTTCCTGCCGTTACGATAGCAAAGACTTATTTGCTAATAGTTTGCTAAAATCAGTCCCCTAATGTGTATTAATCTGTAACCTTCTGATGAAATATTCTAGGTCTTTAGATTAGTTGTAACGATATCTAGGAATTAGAAAAATTTAATGATGCTTGAATTTATTAATTACAAATTTAATAGTTTTTTTTTTACATACTCTATACTTGTAGTTTAAATAAATATGGTTTATTAGAACACTCCAGTTTCTCAGTCAGTTTCTCTGATTTTGCTATTTATAGGTTTCTATAAACTACAGACAACATTTCTCCCAAATTCCAAATAAAAATGTTGTCATTTAGAGCATTAGAGTTTTCATGCATCTGGGCATCATGTTCTCCTCCACCAGTCTTACACACTGCTTTTGGATAACTTTATGCTGCTTTACTCCTGGTGCAAAAATTCAAGCAGTTCAGTTTGGTGGTTTGATGGTTTGTGATCAACCATCTTCCTCTTGATTATATTCCAGAGGTTTTTAATTTGGTAAAATCAAAGAAACTCATCATTTCTTTTACAGTTTCTACTTTATGTATTGGCTCAGCTACATTGTAAATAACTAATAAGTAACTTGAAAGTAAATGTGTTACTTTTAAAATTAAGTAATCCATAAAGTAACTTTTAAGTTACTTTTTAAAGTAGTAATCAGAAATCAGATTACTTTTTTCTAAAGTAACTATGCCATCACTGCAACCTCTTATCTGATGTACACTAAAGTAAAGTCTTTGAAGTCTTTGATGTCTTTGAGGTAGACAGTGATGACCCGGGGTCATCCTCCCGTACCGGTCGCTGTCGTGTGTGCAGAAGGAGAAGGGGAAGTTGGCGGCGATCTTCTCAAACTCCTCCAGAGAGATGTACCCGTCCGTGTTGAGGTCGTAGTTCTTCATGATGGACTGCGGGGGGAGACAGAGAGCAGGAGGTCAGAACTCCTCTAAGCAGTTTTCTTTCTTTTTTTATTCAAATTTCTTTTTTATTCAAAACTTTAGACAAAGACCTAATTTTCAACATGTTTGATAGATATAGAACTCAGTACTCAACAAATCAATATACTCCAAAACCATAGAATCATGCAAAAAATAAAAAATTAACCAACATAATAAATAAGAAAACTACAATAAAACCATAAGTTCATTAATTGAGGAAGGCTAATCAACATATGATAGATCATCATTATAAAACAAATCATAATAAAAAAACAGAAGAATTTTCTATTTTTCTTTGTATTAATGTACTTAAATAATACTTAAATAATAGTGAAGTGAATTAAATTCAATTAAAAAGAGGGGAAAGCTTTTTATTTTACTGAATTTCTTTTTGCTCGTGAATAAAATATTTGGCGAGTAGAATATAAAAGCTTACAATACATTCTAAGGGTTTATTTGATGTATTGTTATAATAAAAAAATATATATCTTTAAGTGTAAAAGAGTAGATACACTGCCTTGCAAAAGTATTCAGCCCTCATAAACTTTTCAGACTTTTGCCACATTTTAGGCTTCAAACATAAAGATATGTAATTGTATTTTTTTTGTGAAGAATCAACAACAAGTGGGATACAATCGTGAAGCTGAACAAAATTTTTTGGATGTTTTAAACTTTTTTTAGAAATAAAAAAACAAAAATTGAGGGGTGCAATATAATTGGCCCCCAATTGCGCTAAATGTAACGTTTTGCATTGTGGCCAAAAAGTTTGATTTTTGATTCTGATACTCCTTCCATTTCAATATGATCTCTTGCACGGCGCTGCTTGAGATTGAGTTTAAAGCTTGGGAAATATTTTTGTATCCAAATCCGGCTTTAAAAACTTCTTCACATCAGTATCTCAGACCTGCCTGGTGTGTTTTTCCTTTGTCTTCATGATGCTTTCTGCATAGCTTTAAACAGGAATCTGAGACTCTGATGCAGAGACTTGATTCTATTGATCAACATCAGTCATTTAGATCAACACTGGATCACTCAGATCCTCACTTCTGGAGTCAGTTATTAGCTGCACTAAAAGTAAAGGGGGCTAAATACTTTTGCACGCCCCACTTTTTAGTTTCGTATATTTTTTTTAAATGTTTAAAATGAATAAGAAATTTCGTTCAGCCTCACGATTGTGTCCCACTTGTTGATTCTTCACAAAAAATTACAATTTCATATCTTTATGTTTGAAGCCTGAAATGTGGCAAAAGTTTGAAAAGTTCAAGGGGGGGCTTCACCGAGGCTAAAAATACAGAGAAAAAAATATATATAAAATTATATAAAAAATTTTATAAAAAAGGAGCAGTGTGTTCCTGTTGGGCACAAATTATCACCAGGTGACAGTAGGCAACAAACAAACAAAAAAATCCATTCACAAAAAATAGACAAAATATATGTAAATTGAGATGTAAATGCTTATATTAAGCAAAAAAAAAAGAAGAAGAAATCTGCTAATGGAGTGAGCAAATATTTCTTAAAAAAAAAAATCCTAAAAATAATTTTTGCTTGATTTAAGTCTTACTTTTGCAAGGCGCTGTAACATGCATGGGGGAAAAAAGATGAGATGCCAATTCTAACCAGAATCTGTTAGGGTTTCTTCAACACAACCACAAAATAAGCAAGAATTATTAAATTAGAGAAGACAGAATTCACTGGATATATCTTAGGTATAGTATTTTTTTATGTTTTTTTATTCCGCCTTAAATGCTGCTGTCCGCGGCACACAGGCTTCAGGCTGTAGATACTATTTTTGGTGCTTTTAAGGTGGAACAGAACATTGAACAAATGAGAATCCCCGTTCTGTTTTATATGGACTGTTCTAAGTCTAAGACGAATTGTGTTTTAACGTTGAGAAAATGTATTTTAATGCAGGGAAACTGTTAAGGTGGAATGGAAATGTGTTTTAATGTGGAAGAGAACCTAGTGAGGAATTAGTTAGTTACCTTTTTAAGGTAAAACTTATGTTTTATCTTTTTATTAGGTTACTTTGAAAATTAACAATAGCCAAGCTTTTTAAAAGGCATTAGCCAAGCTATATAAATGCATTCCTACATATTTCCTCTTAACATTTAAAATTGTAGTCCCAGAGTTAAAATATGTGGATGAGATGAGGGACAAAAACCTTATTTATCTACAGGGATTTTCAGTTATAAATAAAAATTGAATGGCGAGAAAGCTGATGAAAGATAGCAGCCAGTAGCATTGTGTGTGTGTTTTTGCGGGATTAACTGTGGATTTTGCTGTATAATGTATTATTTTTGAGTATAAAGGTTATTGTGAGGTATAAAAGTGTTACATTAGCTGATGTAATGGATTTATCTTTTACGTGCTGTAGACATTACTGTAAGAATAAATAAAACGAGACAGGCCCTCTGCCTTAGATAATAGAACTCTATAATAGAGCCATATACACTGCAAAAAAAAAACATTGGCAAAAACTAGATGAAATCTATTTAAATTTAGATATAAATGCTTAAATGGGGTAAGCAAAATTTTCTTATAAAGTTTCCTTAAAATAAGCAATGAAAAAGCCTCAAAGTGAGTGAAGTAAGACTCAAATCAGAATAACTTGACTGGTGAATTTTTGTGTTCTATTTTTAAATTCAAATGACTTAAAATAAGGTAAAAAGTCCAAGTAAGACTGAATAAGATAAATATTCCTAAAACATTTACAATGCTTAGTACGACAAAAAATTCTTATCAGAGCAAGGAATAAGATTTATTGCTTTGAAACAAGATAAGATTTCGTTTTTTGCAGTATAGGGACAGGTCTCTGAATATTTTTGTTTTTATCTACCTGAGAAATTTAGCTTCTGTCCGGCAGCTACATTTTTGGTTACAAAAAATATCAAAATACTTAACTGTGTCTTTAACTGGAATACCAGGTATTTTGATGTATTTAATCTAAAGCCTGATTCCTGAGGGATCTGCTCAGTTATCTCAGCGGTTTCTGCTGTTTGGGTGGTGAAGGGTTAATAGGGTCTGGTGAGGGAGGAAGTGAAAGAGAGCAGACAGGAAGTGGACGTTGCTGCTCTGCTGCCGGGAGAAGGTTGGTACTTACGTCCACCATCTGTTTAACGTGTTTAGAGATGGTGTCGGGGTCGAGCCGGGGGGCGACCCCTGACCCCCACTCTGCAACAACAGGGGGCTTCACCGGAGTTACGGGCTGAAAATACAGAGAAAAATAAAATTATGAGTTTACTGAAATTATAAACTTAAACATGAACAGGACGTTCATTTTGGGCACAAATCATCACCAGGCAACAGTAGGCAACAAATTTAAACAAAAAATCTATTGACAAAAAATAGACAAAACATATGTAAATTGAGATGGAAATGCTTAAATTAAGCTAACAATTTTTAAAGAAATCTGCTAAAGGGGTGAGCAAATATTTCTTAAAAAGATTCTTAAAAAAATGAGCTTAGCAACCACTTAGCAACTACATAGCAATCAACTTGGATACCAAAGCAGCACCTTAGCAACATCACAGACACCATAGCAACACCATATTAACCACCTAGCAACTACATAGAAATCAACTTGGATACCATAGCAACATCTTAGCAACCACTGAGCAACCGTTTAGCAAAACCATAGCAACATAAAAGACATCATAGCAACACCATAGCAACCTCCTAGCAACCGTTTAGTTTTTTGCAGTTCATAAACAAAAATATTATAAAATTTCCAATTTAATACAATAAATCTTATTTTCTTCTCTGATAAGATGTTTTGTTTTATTAAGCATTGTGTAAGTGTACGATTATTTTCCTTATTTAAGGATTTTAATCAGGTTGGTTATGATAGAACTGGCACTCATCAGGACCTGAGTATTTTGGTTTGTTTAACCCCTTTTACTGCTTTAACTCTGAAATGAATTTTCCCTCTAATTGTTTTTGGGACTTAACAATCATTTCTTAATATTATATTATATAATGGAGGGTCATGCATCAGGACAATGACCCCCAGCACACAAGTCGTTCCACTTCCAAAAGTGGCTCAAAACAAAGGGCTTGTGTGAAAATCTGATGATGTTTTAGGTCATATATATGCAAAAATATGTAAAATTCAAAAGGGTTCACAAACTTTTAGGCACCGCTGTATCTGTATTAAATAAATAATACATTGTTTTCATTTCTGAACAACAACAAATTCAGTTTTTAACCACCAAGACACTTCAGTAGCATCTCAAAACTTAACAAAAAAATCTTAAACAAACTCAAACTCATTCTTAGTAAGATTTTTTTTTAAATGAGCTATAATCACAAAGTCTTAAAATGAGTGAATTAAAACTTAAATTAAGCAAAATTCCCTTAAATCCCTTATTTTATGGCTTAAATTTGGACACAAGTTTTAGAATAACCTGACTGGTGACTTTTTTGAGCTTATATTTAGTTAAAATTACTTTTTACTAAAATTACTTTTTAAAATTAGATGGAACTTCTAAGTAAGTCTGAACAAGATCATTATTCCTAAAAATATCTTAATCTTAATCTTTTATTAATTCATAAATTCTAAGATAAAATGGCAGGACATCTGTTCATGAACTGAATCTCAGGAGAAGGTGGGTCATGCAGCAGGACAATGACCCTGAGCACACAAGTAGTTCTACTTTTAAAGAAGGGCTTGTGTGAAAATCTGATGATGTTTTAGGTCATATTTATGCAGAAATATGTAAAATTCTAAGGGTTCACAATTTTTTAGGCACTGCTGTATCTTTATTAAATAAATAATACATCGTTTTAATTTCCAAACAGCAGAAAATTCAGTTTTTAACCACTTCTGTTTCATCTCCAAAAACAAAAAAAAAATCTTAATCAAACTCAAACTCATTCTTAGTAAGATTTCTTTAAAATGAGCTAAAATCACAAAGTCTTAAAATGAGTGAAGTAAAACTTAAATCAAGCAAAATTCCCTTAAATCCCTTATTTTATGGCTTAAATTTGCACACAAGATTTAGAATAACTTGACTGGTGACTTTTTTTAGCTTATTTTTAGTTAAAATTACTTAGAATTAGATGGAAATTCTTAGTAAGTCTGAACAAGATCATTATTTCTAAAATGTCCTAATCTTAATCTTTTATTAATTCATTAATATTAAGAGAAAATGGCAGAACATCTTTTTATGAACTGAATCTCAGGAGAAGGTGGGTCATGCAGCAGGACAATGACCCTGAGCACACAAGTCGTTTTACTTTAAAAAAATGGCTTGTGTGAAAATATTTATGCAGAAATACAGGAAATTTTAAAGGGTTCACAAACTTTCAAGCACCGATGTATCTATATTAAATAAATAATACATCGTTTTAATTTACGAACAACAGAAAATTCAGTTTTTAACCACCAAGACACTTCAGTTTCATCTCCAAAATCCCAAAAAATCTCAATCAAGCTTCAAATAAAACTCAAACTGTTGACTTAGTTTTTTAAACCCTTAAAAAATGACTTTGATTTTTTTCTTCTTAAAGTTAAAACACGTTAAAGCTCTCAGCGTTTCCATGTAAAACCCTGGGAGGAGGTAAACGAGGAATCGGTGCGTAACGATGCCCACGCTCACAGCGAAACAGATAGCGATCAGACGTCTGAGAAGCTCCAGGGCTTTTTTTGTGGTTTTGTTTGAAGTGTTTGAGCACAAAGACAGAGCGCTGTGTGTGCAGCTCATCGAGGGATACTCCCTATAACTGTAACCAGGTCACAAGGTCATTTATAACGCATTAAAACCCATTTTACGTAGAAAATACGCTAAATTTACAGCTGAGAGCATTTAAAAATGATGAGTTTCTTTGATTTTACCAAATTAAAAACCTCTGGAATATAATCAAGAGGAAGATGGATGATCACAAACCATCAAACCACCAAACTGAACTGCTTGAATTTTTACACCAGGAGTAAAGCAGCATAAAGTTATCCAAAAGCAGTGTGTAAGACTGGTGGAGGAGATCATGATGCCAAGATGCATAAAAAAAAACTGTGATTAAAAAACAAGGTTATTCCACCAAATATTGATTATTTCTGAACTCTTAAAACACTTTATGAATATGAACTTGTTTTCTTTGCATTATTTGAGGTCTGAAAGCTCTGCATCTTTTTTGTTATTTCAGTCATTTCTCATTTTCTGTAAATAAATGCTCTAAATGAGAATATTTTTATTTGGAATTTGGGAGAAATGTTGTCTGTAGTTTATAGAATAAAACAACAATGTTCATTTTACTCAAACATAAACCTATAAATAGCAAAATCAGAGAAACTGATTCAGAAACTGAAGTGATCTCTTCATTTTTTACAGAGCTGTATATATACACGCTGAATATACACTAAATATATTCTAAAGACAAGAAGATACATTGCTTTTCTCCTTTCTTTTCTACCATAGTTCTTTTTGTGCCCAGTGGTACATAGAGCAAAGACCAAGGATCTCCAAAATAAGTGGAAATTGCCTAGAAAGTTTTCAGTTTCAGACCTCAAATAATGCAAAGAAAACAAGTTTATATTCAGAGTTAAAGTTTTAGGAGTTCAGAAATCAATATTAGGTGGAATATCCCTGGTTTTTAATCACAGTTTTTTTCATGCATCTTGGCATCATGTTCTCCTCCACCAGTCTTACACGCTGCTTTTGGATAACTTTATGCTGCTTTACTCCTGGGCCCCAAAAATGAAACCATTTGGTTTCCACTACCTGGTTTTCACAATGCAAATCATCATATCTTCAAAGTTCATTGAGATATCAAATCAATTCTTCTGAGACAGATGCATTAACTACTGGTCCATAAGCAAACTAAATTTTATTGAGCTGTCTATAATGGTTTGAGATCTATTAAAGATTAACCAAAGAGTGACAAACACCTTAAAGTGTCCCAAACTGTATCCAAATGGCTTAAAACCTCCCAAAAACGTCTTTATACAGCCCCAAACCTCTCTAATAACCCAATATTTTAGAGAAATTATTCTCAGCTGAATCAAAAGAGTGTTCCACTGGAGAGTTAATCTATAATTTCTCCCCAAAACAGCTCCTTTAATAAACACGTTTAAAATCATAATCAATAAATGCAGTATATCTATAGCTATAATGGTCTGAGTTCTATTAAAGGTTAAATAAAGAGTATAAATAAAAGAATGAATGTAAGAAATGTAAAATGTAATTATATTTATAATTTATATGGTTAAAACATTGAAGACTTTGATAATTGAAGATTTTGTACCTCTGCAGTGAGTAAACTGTATAAAGGCGATGTAAAAGACGGTAACAGTAGATGATTAAAGAAGTTCTGTACTGGATTAAGTGTAACAGGGTGCGGTTGGTAATCAGGTGACGTATCAGTCTGACGCTTTAATCCGATCTGACCCAGTTTAAAGTGCATTGTGTGTTTTTAGGGTAATTTTTTATCTGTTTATCAGCAGTAGATTACTGCAGTAAGGTCTGAAACAGGAAGTCTAGTTTGCTACTTGCAACACAACACTGGTTGCACTGTTTGTTTGTCGGCGGTGAAGCTGCTTTGAAACTAGACATGAGTATTGTCTCAGTTAACCCTTTAATATCCCACCAGCAGCTCAAAGAGTCAATCAGTACAATATAGAATCAATACGTTTATTAATTACCAGTAAAACTCATTATACTGAACACATAAAGAATCATGTAGTAACTTCCCTTGTAAAAAAGTTGTGTATTTATATACTATAACTATATGCAGAATAATTAAAGTATACTTTTTCTACTTATGCTTAAGTTTTTACCTGCTTAATCTGTATTTCAATATAATTGAAATAAGTATACTTTATTTGGCTGTGCTAATTTTGTATTGTGATGTACTTAATAAAAATATATGCTTATATGTTTATTTTAGAAAATGGTACCACTTTAAACTAAGGCTTCTAATAAAGGGTTTATAAATAGTTTATAAACTATAGTTTATAAACTATATAAACTATTAATATTCAGGAGTTTATAAATAGTGTCATGTCTTGGCCCTGTCTCGTGTCTTTGTGTGCATTCCCCACGTGACCTGTGCTCCCCTGTGTCTTCCGTCTCAGTACTTTTCCACCTGTGTCTCATTTGTAGCTCCGCCCCTTCCCCAGGTGTTTCCAATTCTAGTGTGTTTGTGTTGCTATAAATAGCCCTGGTCTACCACTTTGTCTCTGTCGGTCTTTGCACCTTCCTCTGTTGTTTTGTCGTTCTTGTGTTTCCTAGCCTAGCCCTCGTTTTCTTAGCTTTAGCCCTTGTCCTTTGTTTATCTCTAGTTTCTTGTTTATTTCCGTGTTCCCTAGTTCCTTGTATATTACCCCTGCTTTGTGTCTATTCCTAGTTTAGCTCCTTGTATATATTCCCTGTTTGTTTATCTTTATTATTATCTCTAGTTTGTTATTGGTTATTTGTGTTTCTTTGTTACATGTTTACTTGTTGCTTGTTTCCTTGTTTCTTTGTTATTTATTTAATAAATTATTTATTTATATCGCCCTTACCTGCACCTGTGTCCGCCTCCTCGTCTCCCTGCCTGGGTCACTACGTGACAGAAAGACCGACCTCAACATGGACACAGCAGGTTCTGCGTGGACTGGCACCAGAATGGCGATTCGCCGTGCTCCTTGCGGGACCCCGGCGCAGGACACCTCGAGGCCTCAAGGACGCCGCAGGCCTCGGGGTAGGCGTTCTAAGGGGTCCCGCCAGCCGGAAGAAGACCCCTTTTCCGGGGAGGATTTTCTTGGGGGGGCGCTAAGGGCTGGTGCGGTTAGCCTCGGTGCCTCCGTGTACCCGAGGCTAAAGGAGCGGGATCCGTGGGACTTTCTCGGGTGCGCTCCCAGTAGCTCCGAGGACGAAGAGGAGCTCTACCCTGCACCAGTCCGTGCTCCGTTACCGTTTCCCCCAGGGGCGGTTCTCTACCCGGCTCTCGGCCGCACAGCTCCAGAGGCCGTCCCGACTCCCGTCTGTTCCCCTGCAGCCAAGGTGCGCTCCTCACCGGCGGTTCCAGAGCTAGCTTCCCCGGTGGCTAAGGCGTTAGCTTCCCCAGCGCCTCCAAAGCTAGCTCCTCCCGCGGCCAAGACTCTGTCCTCACTGGCGCTTCCAGAGCTAGCTTCTCCAGTGGCTAAGGCGCTAGCATCCCCGGCGCCTCTCAAGCTAGCGTCTTCAGCGGCTAAGCCACGCTCCGTGACTTCTGTGACGGCTGTGAAACCGCGCCCCGAGATCACCGCGGTAGCAGCCGAACCTCGCCCCGTGTTCCTCGCGGTAGCTGCCGAACCGTGCCCCGTGATTTCCGCGGTAGCAGCCGAGCCGCGCTACAGGACCTCCTACCCAGCGAGCCAGCCGCGAGCAGAGACTTTCCCCGCGCTTGACTCAGCCGGAGAGAGTACGAATCCAGTCCGGGATTTTGCGGCAACCGCACTCTCAAGCCCCACAGCTGCAGCGCCAGCACCTCAGGCTGAGGAGCTGGTTTTCATGGCGGCTGCAGAGCTGGATTCCGCCGCTGCGATCCAGCCTCTCTCTAGGACTATCTCCGCGGCAACCCAGCCGTGCACTGGGACTGTTATGGAGACTTTTCCCGCTCCGGTTTCTACCGGCGGCCCCGCGCTGCTTGCAGTGGACTTTACCGGCGAGGCTGCAGATCCAGTCCGGGTTTTCGTTTCAACCGCAGTCTCAAGCCCTGCTGCTGCTCCGCTGGATCTGCACACACCCAGCTCCGAAATTCTCTCGGCGGCCACGCCCATCTCCGAGGTGTCTTCGGCTGCTGAGCCACACCCCCGGACTCCTGCCGTGTCTGCAGAAGCTGTTCCAGTCTCCGTGTCTGCTGAAGCTGTTCCAGTCTCCGTGTCTGCTGAAGCTGCTGAAGCCTCCGTGTCTGCTGAAGCTGCTGAAGCCTCCGTGTCTGCTCCAGCTGTTCAAGCCTTCAAGTCTGCTCCAGCTGTTCAAGCCTTCAAGTCTGCTCCAGCTGTTCAAGCCTTCAAGTCTGCTCCAGCTGTTCAAGCCTTCAAGTCTGCTCCAGCTGTTCAAGCCTTCAAGTCTGCTCCAGCTGTTCAAGCCTTCAAGTCTGCTCCAGCTGTTCAAGCCTTCAAGTCTGCTCCAGCTGTTCAAGCCTTCAAGTCTGCTCCAGCTGTTCAAGCCTTCAAGTCTGCTCCAGCTGTTCAAGCCTTCAAGTCTGCTCCAGCTGTTCAAGCCTTCAAGTCTGCTCCAGCTGTTCAAGCCTTCAAGTCTGCTCCAGCTGTTCAAGCCTTCAAGTCTGCTCCAGCTGTTCCAGTCTCAGTGTCTGCTCCAGCAGTTCCAGTCTCCGTGCCAGAGCCAGCTGCCCAAGTCTCCGTGCCAGAGCCAGCTGCCCAAGTCTCCGTGCCAGAGCCAGCTGCCCAAGTCTCCGTGCCAGAGCCAGCTGCCCAAGTCTCCGTGCCAGAGCCAGCTGCCCAAGTCTCCGTGCCAGAGCCAGCTGCCCAAGTCTCCGTGCCAGAGCCAGCTGCCCAAGTCTCCGTGCCAGAGCCCGCTGCCAGAGTCGCCGCGCCGCCAGCACCAGCTCCCGCTGCCAGAGTCGCCGCGCCGCCAGCACCAGCTCCCGCTGCCAGAGTCGCCGCGCCGCCAGCACCAGCTCCCGCTGCCAGAGTCGCCGCGCCGCCAGCACCAGCTCCCGCTGCCAGAGTCGCCGCGCCGCCAGCACCAGCTCCCGCTGCCAGAGTCGCCGCGCCGCCAGCACCAGCTCCCGCTGCCAGAGTCGCCGCGCCGCCAGCACCAGCTCCCGCTGCCAGAGTCGCCGCGCCGCCAGCACCAGCTCCCGCTGCCAGAGTCGCCGCGCCGCCAGCACCAGCTCCCGCTGCCAGAGTCGCCGCGCCGCCAGCACCAGCTCCCGCTGCCAGAGTCGCCGCGCCGCCAGCACCAGCTCCCGCTGCCAGAGTCGCCGCGCCGCCAGCACCAGCTCCCGCTGCCAGAGTCGCCGCGCCGCCAGCACCAGCTCCCGCTGCCAGAGTCGCCGCGCCGCCAGCACCAGCTCCCGCTGCCAGAGTCGCCGCGCCGCCAGCACCAGCTCCCGCTGCCAGAGTCGCCGCGCCGCCAGCACCAGCTCCCGCTGCCAGAGTCGCCGCGCCGCCAGCACCAGCTCCCGCTGCCAGAGTCGCCGCGCCGCCAGCACCAGCTCCCGCTGCCAGAGTCACTACCCCACCGGTTCCTGCTCCCAGAACTTTGTTTGGCCCCAGGTCCCATGTACCCAGGCAGGCACCGAGGTCCCCTGACTTTGTCCCCAGTACTGTGCCCAGGCTGGCTCCTTGGACTTCCCCTCAGACATTTGCCAGTCCTGGGCACCCACCTGTGTTTCTGGTCCCCATGTCTCTCCCTGTCTTGGTCCCTGTCTCTGTTTACGTCCCTGTACCCGTGTCTGTCTCTGTCTCTGTTCCCGTCCCAGTTACAGTGTTCGTTTCTGTCCCTGTTAATGTCCTCGTCCCTGTTCCCATGTCCAGTCCCGTCCAGTCTCCTGTTCAATCTCCGTCCCCTGTCCAGTCTCCGTCCACCGTCCAGTTCCCTGTCCAGTCTCCGTTCCCCGTCCAGTCTCCGTCTCCTGTCCAGTTCCCCGTCCAGTCTCCGTCTCCTGTCCAGTTCCCCGTCCAGTCTCCGTCTCCTGTCCAGTTCCCCGTCCAGTCTCCGTCTCCCGTTCAGTCTCCCGTCCAGTCTCCGTCCTCTGTCCTGTCTCCGTTTCAGTCCCCGGTCTCGACTCCTGTTTTCCCTGGCCTCTCCCTGCCGCCAGCCCCCGGGGTTCGTTTTTCCGCGCCTCGGGAGCTGCGCGTTTAGGGGGAGGCTTCTGTCATGTCTTGGCCCTGTCTCGTGTCTTTGTGTGCATTCCCCACGTGACCTGTGCTCCCCTGTGTCTTCCGTCTCAGTACTTTTCCACCTGTGTCTCATTTGTAGCTCCGCCCCTTCCCCAGGTGTTTCCAATTCTAGTGTGTTTGTGTTGCTATAAATAGCCCTGGTCTACCACTTTGTCTCTGTCGGTCTTTGCACCTTCCTCTGTTGTTTTGTCGTTCTTGTGTTTCCTAGCCTAGCCCTCGTTTTCTTAGCTTTAGCCCTTGTCCTTTGTTTATCTCTAGTTTCTTGTTTATTTCCGTGTTCCCTAGTTCCTTGTATATTACCCCTGCTTTGTGTCTATTCCTAGTTTAGCTCCTTGTATATATTCCCTGTTTGTTTATCTTTATTATTATCTCTAGTTTGTTATTGGTTATTTGTGTTTCTTTGTTACATGTTTACTTGTTGCTTGTTTCCTTGTTTCTTTGTTATTTATTTAATAAATTATTTATTTATATCGCCCTTACCTGCACCTGTGTCCGCCTCCTCGTCTCCCTGCCTGGGTCACTACGTGACAAATAGTTTATAAACTATAGTTTATACACTATATAAACTATATAAACTATTAATATTCAGAGGTTTATAAATAGTTTATAAACTATAGTTTTTAAACTATATAAACTATATAAACTATTAATATTCAGAGGTTTATAAATAGTTTATAAACTATAGTTTTTAAACTATATAAACTATATAAACTATTAATATTCAGAGGTTTGTTAATAGTTTATAAACTATAGTTTATAAACTATATAAACTATATAAACTACTAATATTCAGAGGTTTATTAAGAGTTTATAAAGGAGTTCATTAATGTTTATTAATTAGGTTATAAACCATTTAAATAGTATATATAGTTTTTTCTGAAGCTGGTAGCTCTGATGAACTTATCCTGTAGAACATACGTAACTCTTGCTCTTTCTTTCCTAAGGCGGTCCTGATGAGGGCCAGTTTCATCATAGTGTTTTTGGTGGTCTGCATTTGAGGATACTTTCAAAGTTCTTGAAATTCTTCTTTTCGGATCGACTGACCTTTATTTATTTTCTTAAAGTCATTTTTTTCTTCCAATTCTATAGATAAAACTAACATTAAGAGGCAAGAATCGCTAATCGTGGCTTGCACTAGCGGTTAGCCACTAATGCTAATGCTGCTGCACCCAGCCTTAGTGGAAATCTGTAAATCTAAGCTTACTTTAAATAATCAGAAGCACTTTACTCACCCAAATAAACAGTTTTCAGAGAGAAATCTGTGTAGATTTACATCCAGCACTCGATTAACTTTTTTTAAAGAACTACAGTTTTGCTTACTTAGATTAGATTTAGCTGAATTAGATGGAAAACATGGCGACGCCCCTGTTCCTTACTAGTGTCACATAATGTGGCTTACAATCTGGTGCGCCTTATATATTTTAATATAGATTTTATGTCAGGATAGTAGTGTCTTATTTTGTGTGCATTACAGACAGAAAACACCATTTTCAAACTTATAGTTTTTCCATCAGTGAAACATAATCCAGGTCTGAAAGTGTCAATATCCACCTGGCTCTTAAAGGTAATGGAAAGAGACACACTGATTGGCTTATTTTAATTGTTAAGTCCAAAATTAATCAGACCCATGATTAATTAACATAATTAGTACATACCTTTTGTGCTTTGTTTCGAGACGTGCAAGGAAAAAGTGTACTTTTCCCGATGTTAGGATAGCAAAGACACATTGAAACATTTTAAATCAAGCTGAATAATGCTAAAATAGATCCCTATGACTTTTTTTTACCTGTATTTTGGGGTTTTTAGGCTCCTTGGCGTAGGACAGCTCGTAAATCTCGTCCTCGGTGTAGTACAGGTCCAGAGAGAGCTGAATTAAACACAGAAAAATCAGAAAAATACAGCAGTAGATTTAGAACACAGTTCCTAGAAAAACATTTCTTCTATAGTCTTTGATTGGTGGACTCTTATTGGTGTAGCACACCATAGTCATCCAGAGTGGGAATTGAACCCTAGTCTCCCACATGATGCTGTAGCTCACAGGCAGGGGGTGGTGTTATCCACTGCACCACACCAACCATATTAAAAAACTTGTAGAAACTACAAAGAAACTACAGTACATGTTATAAATAGGTCCCCATGTTGTTGGGTAAACGAATTAGGCATGTGTTTAAACTCAGTGTATTTTGTGTACAGCAGGCAGCTTCAAACAGTGTTCGTATTTATAACAACACCAGGACTACCTGCACCAACCACAACAAATACGCAAATACGTCTTCTCAGAAGAGAAGCCCTTCAACCGAAAAAGCCCCGCCCACCGCCCACCTCTCACAAGCCCCGCCCCCTTCCTCCCTCACCGTCAGCAGGTGCAGCAGGTCCTTATTGGCCTCGAACGGTGGTTTGCACTTGTGGATGGCGAGCAGCTCGCTGATGTTGCTGTACAGGTGCTGCAGTTTGCTCAGATTGATCTTCTCGTCCTCCAGGTAGTCGGGCAGGGCTTCGTTCAGGGAGATCAGGTCCTTAAGGTGGACGCCCAGGATGGGCACCTTAAAGCCGGTGCATTCGCTGTAGACGCGGCGGTAGTTAGTGTAGTTACTGTAGGAGGAGAGCAGCTCGGTCAGCTCACTCAGACTCTGCAGGTAGAAGAAGATCCAGAACTGAGAATCAGGAAATTCACACTCATTACTCTTCAGGTAGAGGCGGGAAACTCTAATTTTATAGTGCCACTTAAAAATAAGACTACCTTTATAAAGGTTTACAGTTAGAACAGTTTATAAAGGAGTTTAATTATAAATAATAGTTAATAATTCAGTTGCAAATACTTTAAACCCATTTAATAAGCAGTTAATAATTACAAAACAACACATAAATAGAAATGGCAACAGTGAGTTGAAATTTGCATTAAAATATTAATTCCACACTCATTTCTACTGTCAAACTTCAGATCTTTCTAGATACTGATCTTTGTTTGTGTTTTCCATTGATCAGCATTAAATCTGCACAGTACAATATGTGTAAGTATGTTTAACTACAGTATTTACTATAAATTAAATGACTACTTTGAATTAAATTACCAAGCAAACAACAGATCACTGTGGCCTTTTCAATTAATGTGTTATAACTGCTTATCAATGTTTTTTTGTAGAGTATTTACAACATAACCAATAATAATTAATAATCTAATTTATAAACAATTTATAAACCCTTCATAAGGGTATTATTTTAAAGTGGTACCAATTTTTCCCTTAAAAAAATGAAATTATCATTTAAAAAGTGCGGTTTTTTTTCATATTTTCTCAGGTTATAATTATCTGGTATTAAAGTTGGTTTGATAATCTAAAAAAATGTAAGTATGACAAAAATGATGATCTGAGATGATCTGAGATATTCTGAGATGATCTTAGAAGATCTGAGATGATCTGAGATTATCTGAGATAAACTGAGATGTTCTGAAATTATCTGAGATGTTCTGAGATGGTCTGAAATGAACTGAATGTTCTGAAATGATCTGAGATGTTCTGAGAAGATTTAAGATATTCTAAGATGATCTGAGATGTTCTGAGATGTTCTGAAATTATCTGAGATGTTTTAAGATGATCTAAGAAAATCTAAGATGGTCTAAGGTAATCTGAGATTATGTAAAATGATCTGAAATGTCCTAAAATGATCTGAGATAATCTGAGATGATCTCACATCATCTCAGATTATCTGAGATGATCTGAGATGTTTTAAGATTATCTGAGATGATGTGAGATGATCTGAGGTGATCTGAGATGATCTGAAATGATCTGAGATGTTTTAAGATTATCTGAGATGATCTGAGATGATGTGAGATGATCTGAAATGATCTAAGATGATTTGAGATGTTCTGAAATGATCTGAGATGATCTGAAATGATCTAAGATGATTTGAGATGTTCTGAAATGATCTGAGATGATCTGAAATGATCTAAGATGATCTGAGATGTTCTGAGATGATCTGAGATGTTTTAAGATGATGTGAGATGATCTGAGATGATGTGAGATGATGTGAGATGATCTGAAATGATCTGAGATGATCTGAGATGATGTGAGATGATCTGAGATGTTCTGAAATGATGTGAGATGATCTGAGATGATGTGAGATGATCTGAGATGTTCTGAAATGATCTGAGATGATCTGAGATGTTTTGAGATGATGACACTGACCTTGGTGATGTCGGAGGAGAGCAGGCTGGCTGTGTCTTTGAGTCTGGAGATGGAGCTGTGGCACAATCCTCCGATCACCGCCATTAGAGTGTTAAAGTTCTGCAGAGCTCTCAGCTTCTGCTCTCACACACACACACACACACACACACACACACACATTTAATTATATATCATTTGTTTCCATATGCAATATAAAACATTAACAGGAGGAAATATATGTCCAGAAAAAAGTTCATTACTCAATATAATGTAATATATTCTCTCCGAATTTAGAAATAAAGAAAATTTTGCTTTTTCCAAATATTCATCTGAGATGAGATGGACCAATATTTACAATATTGTAAATTGTAAATTTTTATTTTACTACATAATATGTACAGTCAAATTGTCCCTGACACAGTGCCATCATTTCTTGATGAACAAACCAATAGAAATACTTTAAAATGGGTTAAAAAAGGTATTTTTTGCACTATAAGCTGCACTTAAAATCCTTTAATTTTCCCAAAAATCATCAGAGCTCCTTATAATCCGGTGCTCCTTATGTATGAATTCTACCAATCAGGTATTAAGGAGCAGTAAAGACACTAAAGTACAGAGTTATACAGGAGATTCAGTTTAGTTCTCCAGCAGTATTAGCATTAGCCGCTAACCATGCTAAGCCCTAGCTTTTTTGCCATTCAGAGTATTATCGGCCTGTGGTCTGCTGCTAACTTCGGCTAGCACTGCTGGAGCAGCATTAGCATTAGCCACTAAACACTAGCGCTTCCTATTTCTTCTAATGCTGCTGCACCCAGCCTTAGTGGGAATCTGGAAATCTACGCTTTTTTTTTTTTAAGAATTAGAGTTTTGTTTACTTAGCTTAGCTTAGCTTTGCAGGTATACAGTCCTGCTGAACTAGAAGGAAAACATGGTGACACCCCTGTTCCTTACTGGTGTCGCATAAAATGAGACCAAAAAAATAGATGTGTAAATGTGCGGTATAAATATAAGATACTGAAGGACCTGTAGAGCTAATTTTACTCAGAATATAAGAATCCTGAACACAGTATCCCTAATAAAATAAAAAGTTGTTCTTGTAGCCACTTTATTATTAATCAGTATATTAAAAGAGTGCTTTTAAATTGTACTTATTATATGTTAATTGTATAAAAATATAAAAAAATATATATATATTTTAAATATGCTTACAGTAAAAGTATAATATATTTAATAATGAGTATTACAACTGTATCACTTTTTATTTATTATCCACCAGGTATATTAGAAATGTATTAGGAATTGATGTTAAATATATGTGATCTATATTTACATTGGAGTGCAAATACTGTATGCTTCTTGTTCCTTTAGTTGGGAATAAAATTCTATTTTAATATATTGTTTTTTCAATTTTTAAAAAGTTCAAAAGTTTCAAAAATTACATGCTACATTGTACTTTAAGTGAACTACTGTAACACTTGTTTTCAACACACTTTGCTGATAAAATGCACAAAAGTATATGTGGAAATAAGTATTTTAGAAAGTATACTGGATTACATAAACTAAAAGTGTACTTAATAGTAGTCTATTTATTTAAAATACTATACTTTAAATATTATTCTTTTTTAAGAAGTATGATCAAAGTTTACTTTCAAACATTTGATGAAAGCATATTATTAATGTACTTTTAATATATTTTAAGTAAGTATATTTCTCAATATATTTTAAAGACTAGACCAGTATTGCAGCACCGAGAGAGAGAGAGGAAGGGGAAGAAAGTGTGAAAAAGACAATAGCTCTGAGCTCACACTTCCATATTTCACACTCTGAACTCTATTCACATTGTCACAGCGAATGTGTGTGTGTGTATGTAGTGTGTATATATGTGTGTGTGTGTGTGTGTGTAGTGTGTGTACCACCCTGCCGGGCAGCCGTACACACTCTACTTCTCTATTTCCTGTAAGTAAAGTGGGTAGAGTGGCTTCTCGAAACCGTCAGGAACGTTATGTAAACTAAAGGTCCCGCCCCAGACCTTTCCCCACACAGGAACACACCAGCCGCCAATCACCGGCCTGAGCCAATCACGTCGCACGCCACTCCAGCTCATTTCCTGCATGTTGGCGTGCCCGTGTGTGGGCCCTGGCTGGCGTGAGATAAGAGCACAACCTGTGCTGGAGGGAACAGAGCGAGGGTACACAGTGACATCACTTCCTGTGATCTAGTACTGTGTACACCACAGGTACGCTAGTCAGCAGTGTGCTCTGTGCTCTGTTGATACAGAGAGAGGTGGTTGATGAGGTATATATATATGCGGCTTATGATGAGATGACGAGATACACGCGACTCATTTCCACAACACTGG
Organism: Astyanax mexicanus; assembly: GCF_023375975.1. Lineage (NCBI taxonomy): Eukaryota > Metazoa > Chordata > Actinopteri > Characiformes > Acestrorhamphidae > Astyanax > Astyanax mexicanus. Next base: position 2,085,460 of record NC_064416.1, on the reverse strand, counting down.
AAATTTTTGAAGGGAAATCATTAGATAAAAGTGCGTGTCATCCTCAGAACATCTGCTTACTCAGAAAAAAAAAGAAACCGCGCTCAGGAATGCGCTGCCTCGGGGTGTGATGTAACGCGCCTGTCTTGTCACACCTGTATTTACGTCAATCTTGTCCTGTTGTGGTGAAAACCGTGTTTTTGAAGAGCATTACATCAGTAGGATCTCTGGATTACTGCAATACTGGTATTTTAGAACGTTTGCTAAAATACAGCCCTGAAATCAATCAATATTTTTTCATGCATCTTGGCATCACGTTCTCCTCCACCAGTCTTACACACTGCTTTTGGATAACTTTATCCATCTTCCTCTTGATTATATTCCAGAGGTTTTCAATTTGGCAAAATTCAGAAAAGAAACTCATCATTTTTAAGTGCTCTCATTATTTTCCAGAGCCAAATATACAGCTTTAATACTAAAGTCATCCAAACTATGAATAAAAACATTTGGAATGTTTTACATTATTCAAAGAAGCACCTCTTACTTAGAAGAGGTTCAGGATTTCAGTTAACAGCTGTGCTGAACTCATCAAGAGTTAATTACTTGAATTTCTTGTCTCTTAATAAAGTGTTTGAGAGCATCAGTTAAAGTAAAGTAGTGAAGAGGTAGAGTTACAGGTATACAGTGAATAGTGAATATTTGAGTAATGCTCTAATCCAGATTATGAGAAGCAACAACTACTCAACTAAATAAAGAAAAAAAATGCATTAGTAAAAGGTTTTATGATTTTTCCAATCCTTTTAAAATGTGTAGTTGTGTCTCTAGTATGAATGAATATCATGTGAGCTGATTGTGAGGTGATCCGGTATAACCATGCTTTAGTCCGGTGGAGGAGTGGGCGGGGAGAAACGATAGGATTTCAGCTCTTGCTCATGAATATTCATACATGCAAACATATTGCCTCTGATTGGCTAACAGCACTGCGACACCAGGAGGCAGCAAGACGAACAACAGTTAGAAACATTTAAAAATAAAGACATTTTTACACTAATAACAGTCTTTGCAATGTTATATATTACTTTACAACATGTGTAATAATGCCCTGCTAAGTGCAGTTCAGCCACTGACCCAGTCTTAGAGTCTCTCAGAGTAAAACACCAAATCCACCGGAGATCCTATTTAAACCTATAGTTACTTACACACACAGAGGTGGGTAGTCCAGGTCCAGAAAGTAAAAATCCACCCCGGGGTTTTGTTGGCTGAGCCGCAGCAGAGTCGCCCAGGCAGAACAAAACCCTGGGGTGGATTTTTACTTTTAACTAGTGTAAACAGAACTGTTCTAAACATCTAAACACCTATCTATCTCAATTGTACTTGGCTGGTGGTGTTTTTCCTCCATAGACTAATTCTCACCATTTGTTTCTTAGCTCTGAATTACTGGGTAAAGTATATAAACACTGATGTGTTGTTCGCACAAATAACACAGGAATGAACTGCATGCTGTTCCTAGCACTGTTTTTTAGCTCCTATCTGACGAGACGGCGTCGCTGCCCAGCTTCACCTCTGCCTGTTACTTTAACTGATGCTCTCAAACACTTTATTAAGAGACAAGAAATTCAAGTAATTAACTCTTGATGAGTTCAGCACAGCTGTTAACTGAAAGCCTGAATTCCAGGTGACTCTACCTCATAAAACTGACTGAAAAAATAAATCCCTCTTCTAAGCAAGAGGTGCTACTTTTAAAGAATCTAAAATATAGAACATATTCTGATCCCGGAAAGGTCCTGATGAGTGCCAGTTTAATCATAACGTACAATGCAAAACATTTTAACAGTGAAAAAACACAAAATTTAAGTTTTGTCTAAACTTGTACATATAGTATGTATATATACACGTATAGTGTATAAAGGTGTACCTGTGCTACATGTATGTATTTGGTGAAGACCTCCGCCCTCTGTTGGGGGGTGTGTCTGTTGAGGATCATCAGCTGGACCCACTGGGAGACGCCGTTACACAGCATGACGGATCTCTCCAGCGCCGGGTTATTCCTCACCGAGCCGTGCACCACGTAACTGCGGTAATCCAGGAACTGACACAGCACACACACACACACACACACACACACACACACACGCACTAATCAATCACCAAATCAGCACAACTCCCGACACACTCATCTCACTACCAGCCAGTCTGCAGTTTCACTTTCCCTCTGTATCAACACAGTCTGACCTCGTTAACCTGTAATTACTGTATCATTACTCTATATAGTACTGTAACAAACACACAATATTCACTATTACAGCTTTATACAGCTTCATAAACTAAAAAAAACATTTTATAAAATATATTGCTAAACTATATATACATATTTTCTTAATTTTACTGCAAAATATTCAATATTCAATATATTTTATATACTGTATCTGTATAAAGTAAGTAACTGTCCTAGACCCTGAGATCATTAAAGAGGATTAAGACGGCTAGGATTGTTATTTTTCTCCAAAAAATAAATCTAAATCCTGAGATAACTAAAGATGTTTAAGATGTCCAGGATAGTCCATTTTTGGCAAAAGAAAAAGAAAAATGTTACTAAACAATATCACTTTTAATTACCTGATTTTATGACAACATAAATAATAGCCGGGATGCTGAAAAAATGCTGACAATAATTATAAATAATACATATGTATAAACTAAAAAAATAAAAACATATTATAACAAATATTATGTTAAACTATTATTAAAAATATAATGTTAATTATATTTTTCTTTTTTTCTTCATTTTCACTGCATATTATTGTACAAAACTCCAAAAAGTTTATATACTGTATCTCTGTAAAGTACGTATCCTGACTGTCCTAAAACCCAGAAATCTTTACTGTAAAGAGGGTCAAGACTGCCAGGATTGTTCGTTTTTGGCCAAAAGACCAAATAATTTATTTAAAAAAGAATAATAAAATATTTTAATACATATAATATTAAACTATTATATAAGATGCATTGTTACATTTTATTTTCTACAGCAAAATAAAGTAAAGAAAATCCAAAAATATTCACTGCTATAGATTTAATAAATTTTACATACCACTATAAAGTAGGTAACCTGACTGCACAAAAACCTGAGATCACTAAAGATCTTTAAAACTTGTTTTAGAATAAAACTAACTGTAGCCTGTGATTGTTTTAAATGATTATATATATTTATATATATATATATATTTTTTATTATTACTTTTATGTTTTATTCTAATGTTTTATATGTTAATTCTTGTTCTTAGTTCTATTATTCACTTTATAATTTTTATAATTCTTAACATTTTACTACTTTTACTATTATCCAGACTATGATAGTCTGTCTGAGATTTCTGTCTGTCTATTTGTCTGTATTTCTGTCTGTCTGTCTAGCTGTCTTCCTGTGTTTGTGTGTGTGTGTCTGTCTGTCTCTCTGTATGTATTTCTTCCTGTCTGTCTTTCTGTCTGTCTGTCTGTATGTCTGTATGTCTGTCTCTCTGTCTAACTGTCTTACTGTCTGTCTATGTATCTGCCTGTCTGTCTATCTATATGTCTGTCTGTCTCTCTATATGTATATATATATATATTTTTTTTATTATTACTTTTATGTTTTATTCTAATGTTTTATATGTTAATTATTGTTCTTAGTTCTATTATTCACTTTATAATTTTTATAATTCTTAACATTTTACTACTTTTACTATTATCTTTTTACTTAGTTTATATTTTATATATTTTTATATTTTTATTTTTATGTGTCAATTTGTTTTTTTATGGTATTTTAGAATTTTCTGTTTTACATATATATTTTATTTATATATATATATTTAATGTTGATTTAAAATGAGTACTTCTTTTATTTGTTTATTATTTCTTACTATTTTATTCCCTTTTATTTCTAATTTATTATCAATGTTTTAAATTCCTTTGATGTTGTAAATTCTCAGCAACATTGTTTCCCGAGTGAAAATAAAGATTGATTGATATAATCATTTATTTTATAGAGGATAGATAAAAAAACATAAATCCATATTATGTAGTCTTATAACTTATAACTTATAAAATATCTGATTAACTCAACTGTTTAGTGTAATTAAATATCATGCTAATATAATATTATATACAATTATGATATAAAATATAATTAATATTAACTTAATTTTAACTTTTGAACCTCAACCCAAGTCTCAAACATACTCAAATAAAAAATAAATAAATAAAAAAATGCTTTTGACAGTAAAACACTGAGCTTTTTCAGGAATTTGAACTGATGACCTCTTATGATGTCACAGTTAATGAGCAGCAGTTAGACCGTAGGGCCGGTACACTAAATAAAACAGAAGCACGGTTCTGAGTAAGATTAAATTTATCTTTCTCTTCTATATTTAACAGAGAGCTGTATTGCACGTGGTTTCGCAGCTCTAGAGTGGAGTGACTGTCTAACTGCTGCTTTTTAGGAACTATCAGGAGATCATGAGATCCCATGATTCACAGCTTTAGAATAGAAAGTGAGTGATCAGAGGAGCTCTAACCTGCAGACGGGAATAAAATAGTTATTTACACAATATTGTTCCGCTATCTTATTCATATTAAGTTAACTCACAAAATGCTCTATATGAGAGTTATCTTACAGTTTAAGTTGTCCAGACTATGATAATCTGTCTGAGATTTCTGTCTGTCTATTTGTCTGTATTTCTGCCTGTCTGTCTAGCTGTCTTTCTGTCTGTCTGTCTAGCTGTCTTCCTGTGTTTGTGTGTGTGTGTCTGTCTGTCTCTCTGTATGTATTTCTTCCTGTCTGTCTTTCTGTCTGTCTGTCTGTCTGTATGTCTGTCTCTCTGTCTAACTGTCTTACTGTCTGTCTATGTATCTGTCTGTCTGTCTCTCTATATGTCTGCATTTTTTGTCTGTCTAACTGTCTATCTATCTATCTATCTCTCCGTCTGTTGTCTGTCCATCTGTCTAACTGTCTTACTGTCTGTCTATGTATCTGCCTGTCTGTCTATCTATATGTCTGTCTGTCTCTCTATATGTCTGCATTTTTTGTCTGTCTAACTGTCTATCTATCTATCTCTCTGTCTGTTGTCTGTCCATCTGTCTAACTGTCTTACTGTCTGTCTATCTATATGTCTGTCTGTCTATCTATATGTCTGTCTGTCTCTCTATATGTCTGTATTTCTATCTATCTATCTATCTATCTATCTATCTATCTATCTATCTATCTATCTATCTATCTATCTATCTATCTATCTATCTATCTATCTATCTATCGGTCTATCTATCAGTCTGTCTGTCTGTCTATATGTCTGTATTTCTGTCTATCCATCCATCCATCTATCCATCCTTCCATCCATCCATCTTTCTCCCTGTCTGTAACTTAAAAGTGTTAAACAAACCAAAATACTCTTGATGAGTGCCAGTTCCATCATTATTAATGTTTTTGATGGTCTTTGGGGCGACTGCACTTGATGACACTTAATTTTATCTATTCAAATTGAGCGATCTTTATTTTATTTTTTATTTAGTTGAGTAGTTGTTGCTTCTCATAATATGGATTAGAACATTATTCAGATGAGAAAATGCTACATCTAAGCAAGTAGTGCTACTTTTGGACAATGTAGAATATGAAACATTTTTTGGTTTGTTTAACACTTTTTATAGTTTGGATAATTTTGTATTAATCTAAAATGTGGAATAAATATTAAATGTCAAAAATGTGTGCACACACTCTCTGTATTTACACTATATACTGTAGACTAAAGCAGTGCTGTGAGTGTTTTGACTGGTACTGTATGTATAACAGAGTAATTACCACAGTCCTGCAGGATTAGCGTGGACAGGTTAGCAATTAGCGCTGCAGCCGTGTCCTGCGAGCATGCAGTGTGAGGATGTGTGTGTGTGTGTGTGTGTACAGTGTACAGTGTGGAGGAAGTGTGTGTGGGGCGTGGCGGGTGTGAAGGCTGACTCACTGAAACGCTGCAGAAGTTTTTAAACTCCAGATAACTGAGATGTTCCGCTATCTCATCCGCCTCCATGTGATCAAACAGCAGCGAGACCTTCCTCTTCTTCACCAGCGGAGACGGGGCCTGAGATACCTTCGCCGGCGGGGTCCTGCTCCCAACAACGACAAGATAACACAACACAACACACAATCATTACTGATACACTTCAAATAATAACATGATTTATGAACAATAACCCAAACAATAATCAATACAATAAATATATTTACACCAATCAGATTAATGTGTTAGTGTGTGAGGTGCCGTATGAGTGGATCATCAAATAGAGAAGAGTCCACCAACAGTGTCCTGTGGCCAATGTCTTGTGGTCAGCATCCTGTGGAAAGGGTGTTTTGGCTAGTGTCCTTTTCCAGCATCCTGCAAGCAGCATCCTGTGGGCTGCATCTTTAGGGCAGTGTCTTGTGGCAAGTGTCCTGCGGTCAGCATCCTGAGGGCAGCCTCATTTGGCTGGTGTCCTGTGGGCAATGCCCAGTGGGCATCATCCTGTGGGCATGTTCTGTGGGCAGTGTCCTGTGAGCATGTCTTGTGGGCTGCATCCTGAGGGTAGCCTCCTCTAGCTGGGGGCAATGTCCTGTGTCCTGTTGCCAGCTTTCGGCAGGTGGTGTCCTGTTGGCAGTGTCCTGTTGCCTATGTTCTTTGGTCAGCATTTTGTGGGTGGCCTGTCCTGTGGGCAGCGTTTTTTTTGCCAGTGTCCTGTGGGCAGCGTTCTTTAGCCAGTGTCTTGTGAGCAGTGTTCTATGGGCAGGGTCCTTTTGCCAGTGTCCTGTAGCCAATGTCTTGTGGCCAGTGTTTTTTAGACAGTGTCTTTTGGGAAGTGCCCTGTTGCCAGCTTTCGGCAGGTGGTGTCCTGTTGGCAGTGTCCTGTTGCCTATGTTCTTTGGTCAGCATTTTGTGGGTGGCATCTTTTGGCCAGTGTCCTGTGGGCTGCGTCCTGTGGCCAATGTCTTTTGGCCAGTGTATTTTGGCGTCCTGTGGGCAGCAAGCTGTAAGCAGCATCCTGTGGGCTGCATCTTGAGGACAGCCTCCTTTAGTTTGTATCCTGTGGGCAGTGTGCTGTGTGTAGTGTCTTTTGGTCAGTGTCCTGTGGGCCACATCCTGAGAGCGAGGTTCTTTTGCTGGTGTCCTGTCCAAGTGTCCTTTGGCTGGCTTCCTGTGGCCAGGGTCTTTTGGCCAGTGTCCTGTGGGCAGCATCCAGTGTCCTGTAGGCAACATCCTGTACGCAGCAGTCCTGCAGACAGAATCCGGTACGAGGTGCCGGTAAGAGTGGATGATCAAATAGAGAATAGTCCACCAACAGTGTCCTGTGGCCAATGTCTTGTGGGCAGCATCCTGTGGGCGATGTCCTGAAGGTAGCATCCAGTGGAAAGGGTGTTTTGGCTGGTGTCCTTTTCCAGCATCCTGCAAGCAGCATCCTGTGGGCTATAACCTAAGGGCAGTGTCTTGTGGCCAGTGTCCTGTGGGCAGTGTCCTGTAGGCAGTGTCCTGTAGGCAGTCCTGTGGGACAACATCCACTGCTGCATCTGATCCACTCATACCAGCACAACACACACTAACACCACATAAACCACCATCATCACCACCTGCATGTATTATACAATATGGTTATTTTTTGTATCTTATTAAAATAAGTTATATATTGAGTTATATATAGATGTTTAAGATAAAATGATTACGATGTGTCTGTTGCTCATGTGATATATCACATTGCAATAATAAAGATAAAATGGTTTAATGTGCAGCTCTAATCAATATTATCACGATTAGAGAATGGGTCAAACTCAACATTCTCTAAGATAAAATATTTCACGATAAAAACAACACAAGTCATCATATATCAGTCATCATACATACTTTAAAAAGAATCCAGTGAGCAGCTGCTTTACTGCAATAGTGATCAAAACACACTTAATAGAAGACAAACCTCAAATGCTTCAGTGCACTTTCTCACACTTATCCCTAAAATAGAAGCTGAGGTGTGGTTGTTTCAGTGCACTGGTTCCAATACACACTGACATTAGACACGAATAGGTAGTGGCTTCAGCACATTTACGCCCATAATGATCTCAAAAAGCATCACATGATAATACCCTGATCTGATGAAACTCAACAACAGATGAGAAAACAAAGTTATTGATCATCTATCAGTCTGGAAAAGGTTATAAAGTCATTTCGGTACCACTTTAAAATAAGACTACCTTTATAAAGGGTTTATAAATGGTTTATAATTAGTTTATTAATGGTTACTAATTAGGTTGTAAATGCCTTAAAAATCATTAATAATCAGTTATAACACATACATAGAAAGGGCAACAATGACCTGTTGTTTGCCAAATAATGAACCCACAGCCATCTATACTGTTGCTCTTTCTATGTACGTGTTATAACTGATTATTAATTATTTTTAAGGCATTCACAACCTAATTAGTAACCATTAATAAACGAATTGTAAACCATTTATAAACCCTTTATAACCTCTTAAGTGGACATTACATTTCTGCTTCTCTGCACCATGATAATACATTATTATAATAATTTTTTTAAACATTGACCTTTTGCCCTCATATAGAGATACTGCCCATAACAACTATGTTCAACTGTGTTCAAATAAGAACATTATACTTGATAAAGCGATAAAGAAAAGATGGCGGGAATCCCAATCAAAAGTTTTTACAGCCAGTCCAGGCAGATAAATAGCCCAGGTAACAATTCTCATTGAATTTTATGTTTAAAAGTATTTAATTTACTCACTGTAGAGTTGGATCCTTCTGATCCCAAATGGCAAGGATAATTTTTATTGTTTTACTACTGTCCCCATATAAGGACATTGTTTTATAATTTTGCAAAAACATTTCCTGTACTAAGACGAAGTTTAGTTTTTATACATGCTAAGTTCCAATAGCTAGGATAAATTAAAAAGTACACACTAAGCAAAAGTCTGGGTCTCAGTAGGATAAAGGTAGTCTTATTATAAAGTGTTACCGTCATTTCTAAAGCTTTGGGACTCCAGAGAACCACAGTGATTCACTATTATTCACTAATGGAGAAAAAAACATGGAACACTGGTGAACCTTCCCAGGAGTGACCGACCGACCGAACAAAATTACTCCAAAAGGGCATGAAGAACTCATCCAGGAGATCCCAAAAGAACCCAGAACAACATTTAAAGAACTGCAGGACTCTAACATCTATAAAACACATAATTTCAGTAATAAAAGAACATCGATTATACTGAACGTAGTAAAACATGGTAGTGTGTGTGTTATGATGGTCTGGAGCTGCTGGATAACTTAATGCTGTAATAGATGGACGCAGAAATTCTGCTGTTTTTAATCAGAAAATCCTGAAGGAGAATCAGAATCCGTCCATCTGTTCCTTACTGACCTCAAGCTCAGGAGTACTTGGGTTCTCCAGCAGGACAATGACCCAAAGCTCACAAACTTCAAAGTTCACTGTCTCTGAATGGATTAAAAAATTAAAAGTAAATGAAGGTTTTGGAGTGGCCTAGTTAAAGTCTAGTGATGATTAAGGAGCTGTGGATCAGGAACTTAGGACACTTTACTCCAGGAATGTCCTGAGTGACTACAGGAGCAGGTATGAACCAGGTGTGTTCCAGAACTGCTGAATGTAGGTCATGTCTGAGTTCAGTCTGACTCATTTACTGTCAGATCTACAGCTTCTAATCACTCACACCATCACACGCCAAAACACGCCTTCACTTCCTCACCAATAACCTGCTCATTACTGATAACACGCAGGAAAAGGTGTGTACAGGTGTGTACAGGTGTGCTTACAATTTAATTTGATTAAGAGCCAGATCTTTTGCCTATAAATGGTACATTTATAGACATTGTAAATGTTTTTAATGTTGTATAAAGGTGTGTACAGGTGTATAAAGGTGTAAAAGGTATTGACAATTGTATAAAAGTGTGTACAGGTGTATAAAGGTGTGTACAGTTGTATAAAAGTGTGTACAGGTGAATAAAGGTGTGTACAGGTGAATAAAGGTGTGTACAAATGTATAAAGGTGTGTACAGTTGTATAAAGGTGTGTACAGTTGTATAAAAATGTGTACAGGTGAATAAAGGTGTGTACAGGTGAATAAAGGTGTGTACAGGTGAATAAAGGTGTGTAAAGTTTTATAAAGGTGTGTACAGGTGAATAAAGGTGTGTACAGGTGAATAAAGGTGTGTACAGTTGTATAAAGGTGTGTACAGGTGAATAAAGGTGTGTAAAGTTTTATAAAGGTGTGTACAGGTGAATAAAGGTGTGTACAGGTGAATAAAGGTGTGTACAGTTGTATAAAGGTGTGTACAGGTGAATAAAGGTGTGTACAGTTGTATAAAGGTGTGTACAGGTGAATAAAGGTGTGTACAGGTGAATAAAGGTGTGTACAGGTGTGGGTATTGCTGTACTGAATCAACTGCCTATGAGCATGCTTAAGTTTATTGCCTTTTGATTTTTGTAACAAATAAGTTCTAATCAGTAGAAAGTGAAAGTAAAATACAGGTACTGTTATAGTTTTTGGTTTAAGGAAAATGTAAATGTTAAAAACACTGGAATATTCATTTAAATGCACAGGTAGTTTTTCAAGGAACTATAAGTCACTTTCTATGTTATGTAAATTCAAAAAGCCTTTCATGTTTCAGGCCAAAACAAACCACCACTTCCCCATTGATCACCTGCTCAGTACTGACTGATTCTATGCAGGAAAAGGGGTGTACAGGTTTGTATAGGTGTATGAAGCTGTGAGAAGGTGTATAATACTCTGTATAGGTATATGAAGGTGTGCAAAGATGTTTATAAAGGCCTATGAAGCCGTGTAAAGGTGTATAAAGTATTGTAAAGCTGTAAAAAGGTGTCAAAAGGAGTGTAAAAGTGTGAAGGAACAGTTGTATAAAGGTGTATAAATGAGTATACAGGTGTGTAAAGGTATGTAAAGTTATGTACAGGTATGTAAAAGTGTATAAAGGTATGTACAGTTGTATAAAGGTGTGTACAGGAGTGTACAGAAGTGTAAAAGTGTATGAGGTTATGTACAGTTGTATAAAGGAATATAAAGGTGTGTAAAGGTGTGTACAGGTGTGTAAGGGATGTAGAGAAGTATAAAGTTTGTATAAGGTTATGAACAGTTGTATAAAGGTTTATAAAGTCGTCTATAGGTGTTTACAGGAGTGGAAAAGTGTATGAGCATATGTACAGTTACATAAGCTTATGTATAAAGGTGTGTACAGGTGTGTATAGGAGTGTACGTAAATGTGTGTACAGGTATGTAAAGGTTTATAAAGGTATGTAAAGGTGTGTATGGATGTTTAAACGTGTGTAATGATGTATAAAGGTATATTGAGGTGTGTACAGGTGTGTAATGGTTTATAAAGGTGTGTATAGATGTTTATAGATGTTTAAAGGTGTGTAATGATGTATAGAGGTATATTGAGGTGTGTAATGGTGTGTAAAGGTGTGTAAAGATTTATAAAGGTATGTAAAGGTGTGTATAGAGGTTTAAAGGTGTGTAATGAAGTATAAAGGTATATTGAGGTGTGTAATGGTGTGTAAAGGTGTGTAAAGGTTTATAAAGGTATGTAAAGGTTTATAAAGGTATGTAAAGGTGTGTATAGAGGTTTAAAGGTGTGTAAAGGTGTATAAAGGTGTGTACAGGAGTGCAAAGGTGTATAAAGGTGTGTACAGGAGTGTAAAGGTTTATAAAGGTGTGTGCACGTGTGTTAAGGTGTGTACAGGTGTGTAAAGGTGTGTGCACGTGTGTAAAGGTGTGTACAGGTGTGTTATCACTCACAGGTACGGCGTGTCGATCAGCTGGCAGGTGGAGTCCTTCTCTTCCTGGACCAGAGCCCACAGATCACCCATCACCTCCTCCAGCAGCCGGTCCGTCTCAAACACCAGCGGGAACTGAGCTACCCAGTACCTGAAAGAGAACACAGAGCTCAAGCACCTGCCTCCTAACTTCAACATCTACTGAGAACTTGTAAAAAATTTCCTTAAAATATTAAAATTAATTTTAAGAACAATCATGGTTGCACCACAGTGCATTTTTCGTAAAGTTTGACTGTCTTTTTTTGTCTGGATGATTTATTAAATGACAAAAAATAATAAAAATAAATATAATAATAAAGTATACAGAGACAGAGACATACAGTCTGTGGAATACAGTCTGTGATTATTATAGAACTAGAAAGTGCTCAATATAATCAGTGGAAAATAATAAATAATGCTGATTATTTTAGCTTTTAACCTACTGACCTGATAAAGTGGCAGATCTGCGGTCGTCTCTGCGCTCTCTTCTCTACAGGACAGTCTTTATAGGTGATCCAGGTTAAGGAAGAGTCATTTAAAAAACACACACTCACTCACAATAACACACACACACACACACACACACACACACACACCAGTCTACCCGCAGACTTGCAAATATCCTCAGCCGAAACACGGCAGCGCTATTGTGGGGATTAGGAGTCATGTGATGCTGTGGGCGGCTCTGTCTGAACCCTGTAGGCACGCTCCATTCAGCTCTATGTACTTTACACTATATATAATAAACAATACATCACTGTCTCTGTGAGGAAACCTGTCTAGCACTGCTGATCCACCTTAATTACATCATAACTGTCTATATTCGCACCTACCGTCTGCCTGATTTAAACAGCAGCAGAGCTTCTGAATATATCTACACTGATGGGCGTGGTTTTCTTGAAATGAGGTGTGTTCAGGTACATTTCTGGAGTTTTATCTTGTTTATATTGGTAACAGAAAACACAGGAGCTCCACTGACTGAATACAACCTAGACAGACGCCAACAGTCAGACGTTCATCACTATCTCGGTAACACAGGGGCCGGAGTGCACAAACCCAACTTTTACATCAACAATAAACAGAATAGTAAACAAAATAACATTGATGTTCCCGTAAAGATGTGTTTTGGTGTATGATGCTGTGTGAAGGTGTATAAAGTTGTGTATATGTGTGTTTAGGTGTATGAAGGTGTGTGAAGGTGTACAAATTAATGTTAAGCTGTGTAAAGGTGTGTACAGGTGTGTATAGTTGTTTAAAGGTGTATAACAGGTGTCTACAGGTGTGTATAGGTGTGTGCATATGTGTAAAGCTGTGAAGAGGTGTATGAAGGTGTGTAAGGGAGTGTAAAGTTGTGTACAGGAGTGTAAAAGGTGCGTACAGGTTTGTAATGGTGTGTACAGGAGTGTAAAGGTGTGTACAGGTATGTAAAAGTTGTACACAAAAGTGTAAAGGTGTGTACAGGTGTGTAAAAGTTGTACACAAAAGTGTAAAGGTGTGTACAGGTGTGTATAGTTGTGTTAAGGTGTATAAAAGGTGTCTACAGGTGTGTAATGGTGTGTACAGAAGTGTAAAGGTGTGTACAGGTGTGTATAGTTGAGTTAAGGTGTATAAAAGGTGTCTACAGGTGTGTAATGGTGTGACAGATATGTACAGGAGTGTAAAAGTGTATGAGGGCATGTACAGTCGTATAAAGGTGTGTCTAGGTATGTAAAGGTGTATACAGAAGTGTAAAGGTGTGTACAGGTATGTTGTGTTGTGTATAGGAGTGTAAAGGTATGTAATGGTGTGTACAGAAGTGAAAAAGTGTATACAGGTATGTTGTGTTGTGTATAGGAGTGTAAAGGTGTCTACAGGTGTGTAATGGTGTGTACAGAAGTGTAAAAGTGTATACAGGTATGTCGTGGTGTGTACAGAAGTGTAAAGGTGTGTAATGGTGTGACAGATATGTACAGGAGTGTAAAAGTGTATGAGGGCATGTACAGTTGTATAAAGATGTGTACAGGTATGTAAAGGTATGTACTGGCATGCTAAAACAACTGCCAACTGACTATTGACTACGCCATTAAAATAGCAATACCTCAACGTCGGTAAGAGTGCACCTGGCTCTTAAAGGTACATTTCATATAAAACACACCCATGATTAATTAAAAGAATTAGTACATGCCTTTTGCTTGGCGTTTTGAGCCGCGCAAGGTGTACTTTTCCCATCGTTACGATAGCAAAGACACACTGACATGCCCTGAATCAAGCTGTACGCTGCACAGTTGACATCTCACTTATAAATTACAAAAAAATAGCTCAATTTCAACTTTTGTCCAGGATAGAGGAAGCAACAGGATCTAAACTAGAGACTCGATTGTTTTAACAGTTAAAATACAGTTAAAAACAGTTAAAACTTTCATTCTTTCAGGATATAGAGAAAGCAGCTTTTGGGCGAAGGCGTGTGAAGGTACGACCCAGTTATGCATCATCAGGGTCATATTGACCAACTGCATCCCTCTGATTAGCTTCCCCTCCGAGTCTGTAAAACAAACACAAACACAAACAGAATCAGCTTCAGATATTTCTTTAGTTTTAAAGCTTTTCAGATACTTAATTTACTCTTAATATTTAGTTAACATTTATTTCCATTCTTCCTAATTCCACACACTCTTTTACTTTCATAAACTTCAACTCCTAAGATGCACCAGATCAGTCAGGTGACTCAGCCAGCCAATCAGCAATTGATTGCTAGATCAGCTTCACCTGAGTTCTAATTCATTTCAGCTGTGGAGTCCTGTATATTAAACTGTTTTTTTGTCAAGCGTTTTGAGAAATATTTCTACTTAATACGAAATTCGTCCAAACTATGAAAAAAATATAAATGAAAAATTTGTAAAACAAACCAGAATATGTTTTAATTTTACATTCTTCAAAAAGCATCTTGTTTAGATGATCAGTTTTGCACATCTCTGCTGTATTTTCTCAGTCAGTTTTATGAGGTAGAGTCACCTGAAATTCAGGCTTTCAGTTAACAGCTGTGCTGAACTCATCAAGAGTTAATTACTCTTGATGAGTAAGTAAAAAAAAATATTTTAATGTGTTTGAGAGCATTGGCAAGAACTACTCAACTAAGTAAAGTAAAAAATGACTTTAAGAAAAAAATGAAGGTAAGTCAATCCGAAAAAGACCATCAAAAACAATATGATGATGAAACTGGCACTCATCAGGATCGCTTATTTTATATTTATTTTCCAGCTATACTTTTATGCTTTTAAATAATTAATTTTTACGTACTATTTGTAAACCCCTTCTCTGTAATGCTTTACTACATTGTAAATGAGGGTCACCCCCAATATATTCACTATATTATTAAATAAAGGTTGATTGACTAATTTATGGACTAAAAACATTCGTGCTGAAAGGCCAGTGTTCAGAGAGAGAGAGATAAAAAGATAAAGAGAGAAAATGATAGAGAGATATAGAGAGAAAGTCGAATCAGTCTAATCACAACTCTTTTTAAATAATTACAACTAATAACACTGTTATATAGATATCTTATTCATGTATCTATTTATTATTATTATTATTATTATTATTATTTATCTAAATGATTTAGTTTTATATGTAGGGAATATGAATGTATATTTTTATATTTATTGTTATTTTTACCTTTTGTATATTAACTACTTGTTTCATTGCTTTGGCAAAAGTTGTTAATTGCAGTTCATGCCAATAAAGATACTTTTTTTTTAAATAATTTTATTTCTAATTTTTCCCATTTTCTCCCCTATTTACACTGCCAATTACCCAACCCACTCACTAGGACCCCCCCCTCCGCCCAATCACTAGTAATGCCCGAACACACCAGGAGGGTGAAGACTAGCACATGCCTCCTCCGATACATGTGAACTTAAACTCCGCCTCTTTTCGAGCTGCTGCTGATGCTGTAGCATTACCGAGCAGCATCACAGCGCTAGTGCTCGGAGGAAAGCGCAGCGACTCGGTTCTGATACATCAGCTCACAGACGTCCTGTGCTGCAGACATCACCCTAGGAGTGATGTGGGGAGAGAGCGCCATCTACTGTACCCACCTGGAGGGAGCAGGGCCAATTGTGCTCCCTCTGAGCGCCGGCAGCTTGATGGCAAAGCTGCAATAAAGCTACTTTTAACTTGAAAAAAATTAAAATTGAGAGAGAGAGAGAAAAAGTGGTAATTTTGGTTTAACTCCCCATTAGACCAAAATTCATTATTATATTTGAATTTCATTATATTAATTATCATTATTGTTATTTTTACTATTGTTATTATTACTATTGTTATTATTGTTGTTAACATTTGTGTTCTTTGGCAACTTTGTTTTCAATACAGTCATGCTAATAAAGCTAAGTTGAATTAAATTGAATTGTATTGAATTGAGAGGGATGGAGAGAAATTTGGGCAAGAGACACATTGAAAGAATGAGAGAAGGATGGAGAGAGAGAGAGAGAGAGAGAGAGAGAGAGAGGCCACACACAAACACAAACAGGCTTTGTATCATTAGCAAGACAAAGAAATTCCCAGGACCTGAAAAGCAGTAAACCAAAAGATTTCACTTTCACTCGTCCCCCCCATCTCTCTCTCTCTCTCTCTCTCTCTCTCTCTCTCTCTCTTTCAAACTCTCTCTCTCTCTCTCACACACACACACACATTCCTCTGTCTCATCCCTTCTATAAGCTTACATAATCTGGCTGGCACGAGGGAGAGAGAGAGAGAGAGAGAGAGAGAGAGAGAGAGAGACCCCAAAATGTTACAGAAGAGGCCAGAGACAGGGTCCGGACCCAAAACCAGGCCACAGTGGTCCCACAGAACTGTTCTGTTCGGTGACTTGTTTAATCCAGACCTTTAATCTTTAACATTTGGTCCAACCAATAGTTATTCTTTTAATAGTTATTATTAAAAGTTATTCTGATCCTGGATGAACTGGATCTCTCTGATAAGATATTATCAGGATACGATACCGTGATTCTGCGATACCAGGAATAAATAGATTTATTGGTGTGAGCTTCACAGAACCTAACCACCAATATTCTTCAATATCTATAATGTATCGCAAACTAAAACAAAATGAATATATTGCGATATTAATATATTGTCCTACCCTAGAGTAAACACTGCTGCTCATTCCCCAACACTAACTCCACCCCGAGGTGGCCAGTACGAAACAACAGCGAGCGAGCGGTGCTGCAGCATGGAAGCTAGTAAGCAGGGCTGGTTTAACTAAACCTCAGCTGCTACACAGCCTAAAAAAGCCTCAGCATGTCTCAAAAAAGCCCAGTGACCAAAGAAAGAATAAAACAAGAATTTATATTGGCAGTGAGTTCGAAAGGTAAAAAAAAACTACAAGACCGAGCCGAGCTGCTACTTTTCTCCTGAACAGGTAAGCTAACGGGCTAGCTAATTTAGTCAGGTTATTAATCACAATCACTTTAAGAGAGAGACAGGTAGACAGATGAACAGAGAGACAGATGGACAGCGAGACAGATGAACAAATGAGCAGAGAGACAGGTGGACAGATGAACAGAGAGGCAGTTGAACTGATGAACAGAGAGACAGGTGGACAAATGAACAGAGAGTCACATGGACAGATAAGCAGGGACACAGGTGGACAGATGAAAAGAGAGAGACAGGTGGACAGATTAACAGAGATGCAGATGGACAGAAGAACAGAGAGAGACAGGTAAACAGATGAGCAGAGAGACAGGTGGACAGATGAGCAGAGAGACAGGTAAACAGATGAACAGAGAGAAACAGGTGGACAGATGAGCAGAGAGAGACAGGTGGACAGATGAGCAGAGAGACAGATGATCAAAGAGACAGGTGAACAAATGAACAGAGAGACAGGTGGACAGATGAGCAGAGAAACAGATGATCAAAGAGACAGGTAAACAGGTGAACAGAGAGACCAGTGGAAAGATGAGCAGAGAGACAGGTGGATAGATGAGCAGAGAGACAGGTGGATAGATGAGCAGAGAGACAGGTGGATAGATGAGCAGAGAGACAGGTGGATAGATGAGCAGAGAGACAGGTGGATAGATGAGCAGAGAGACAGGTGGATAGATGAGCAGAGAGACAGGTGGACAGACAGACCGAAGTAGTGGAGGCAGCGCTGGATGAGCTCGTCCAGGCTGGCGGAGCGGGTGATGGAGGGGGCGGAGGGAGTCTGCAGGGCTCGGCTGATCTCATGAGGACTCGGGCAGGTCATCCTTCTCTGAACCGGCCGCCGGTTCTTCAACATACTGCCCCCCTCCTGCCGAGACTTCCTACTGAGAGAGAGAGAGAGAGAGAGAGAGAGAGAGAGAAAGAGTTATTTTTATTATTTTCATTATTATTGTCTTTAAAGCTGATGTCTGTAAATTTTGGGATTTGTGGGATTTAGTGCTCTCTCTGGTGAGAATGGGTAATCGCACCAAGCATGCGGAATAATCATAGAAGTCTCCCCTTCTGAAGTCCCCAATGCTCTGCCAGCTGCTCACGTTCTGTAAAACTGAGCCGGATCCTCTTTTAGAGGCTGTACGTGTGACATAAGTACGTAAAGCCTATATTAGAAGAAATGGATGTTCCCGTTTATAAGCATACTAATACAGATTGACACTTTAATTAATGACAGAAATCTCCCGTATCCCACAGCGCTCACTTTAAAATGTCTCAGTTCTGTAGCTCTGGTGATGTGGACAGGATGGTAATAGCAGATATTTGGTCGTTTGATGCAGTTCTTCTTCTGGGTAATAGCAGTGGATATAAGTTTTATGCATCTAAAGTGGTTTAACTCTATTAAATTATCAGCTTAAAATTTTAGTAAAATTCTACTGAATACAGACCCACCAAAGTAGTGATGCTCAACTATACTGAGAGGAGAAAGAGAGAGAACGAGAGAGAGAGAGAGAGAGAGAAAGAGTGAGAGAGAGTTAAAAGAGAGGGAATGGGAGAAAGTGAAAAAAAAGAGAAAAAGAGGGAGAGACAGACAGAGAGAACGAGAGAGACATAGAAGTAGAAAGAGAGAGAGGAATGAGACGGTGAAAAACAGATTAAGAGAGACAGACAGAAAGTTAGGGAGTTAGATAGAAAGAGATAGAGAGGAAATGAGAGAAAGAGGGGTATTGTATTTAGGTTATATTTGGGGCGAGTAAGGGACAGACAGACAGACAGACAGACAGACAGACAGACAGACAGACAGACAGATAGATAGATAGATAGATAGATAGATAGATAGATAGAAAAAGAGAAAGGGGTATTGCATTTAGATTATATTTGGGGTGAATGAGGGAAACAGGGATAGAGAGAAATAGAGAGGGGGTATTGTATTATTATATTAGGGGTGAATGAGGGAAAGAGTGAGAAAGAGAGAGAGAGAGAGAGAGAGAGAGAGAGAGAGGTATTATATTTAGGTTATATTTGGGGTGAGTGAGGAAAAGAGTGATAGAGTGATAGGGAGAGAGAGAGAGAGAGAGAGAGAGAGAGCGGTATTATATTTAGGTTATATTTGGGGTGAATGAGGAAAAGAGTGATAGAGTGAAGGAGAGAGATAAAGAGGGAGAGGGGTATTGTATTTAGGTTATATTTGGGGTGAATGGGATGGGACGGAGAGAAAGGGAAAGTTGTTTTGAACTGAAACCTGATTAAATAAATGAAACAGGATTAATGAAAAAAGCTCGCACCTCTGTACTTATTAACACTCTTATCATCACCTCACAAAAAGATCAAAGGTCTCCATGGCAACCAACCCTTTTTATCACAAATAATAAAAAAAAAAGGTAGAGTGCCACTTCAGCAAATATCATATCCCTCTGAGAGAGAGAGCGAACAAAAAGATACACGTAACATCTGGACAAAAATGTTCAGTACTAATTTTACTCAGTCTAAAAAACACAGTTTAGTTTCCTCTTTTCCCAACATGTAGCCAATCAGATACCAGATATATCTGTCAAATCTTGAATGATGGTGATTGGAGATCAATCTACAAAGATTGTCGCAAAGAAACTCCTAAAATTGGGTTAAGAACCGTCCAACGCACTTAAATGAAAATATAAAAGTGAAAGGACAGCGGGGGACAAATTATCTTACAGGAAGGAATGTGGTCATAAATAAATCTGGAATTATCACTTAATTGTTAAATGAAATCGAACAAATGGTGCAACAACAGCACTAGAACTCACTAGGGATATGTTGTTTAATAGTGAAAGTAAGAGCTTTACCACACACACAATGCAGTGAAAGGAAGCTGTGTAGCTTTAAGAAAGGCGATAAACAGCAAACACAACTTCAGTTTACTAGAGAGCATAAAGATCAGACTCTGGATTCATAGAAGGAAGGTCATGTGAAGGTCTGATGAGCCCTTTGGGATTATACTTGAATTTCTGCATAAATTGCTGAATAAATGTGTTCTGATCTTCATCTAAGTCACAACAATAGACAAACACAGTCTGATTAAACTAAAACCACACAAAAAAATTATATGTTTGCATGATTTGCAAAAAAATTATATGTTTGCATGATTTGAAATTTTAACTAAATTTACCACTTTCAAGCAAAAAATTGAGCATATCATAGTTGATGACTGTTCCTGTTAGTCTTTACAAGTCCTTGTTCTTTGTGTCTTTTATTGTTGACATGTTTTTAGTTTTGTGTTTTATCTATGTTTATGTGGTGCCTATTTCTATAGGGCCAGGTCATGTTTGTAAATGAGAACTGGTTCTCAAACATTTTACCTGGTAAAATAAAGGTTAAAAAAAAAAAAAAAAAAAAAAAAAAAAAAAAATTTTATTGAACACAACATGTTAACATTTACACTGAGGAGGGAAAAGTATGTGAAACCCTAACTAATGACTTTTCTAAGAGCTAATGCACTAATTGGAGGCAGGATGTGATGAGATTAAAGGATGTGTTGGTTAAAGCTGTCCTGCCCTATAAAAACATCAACACACCAGTTTTGAGTTTGCTGTACTTAAGAAGCATTGCTTGATGTGATTCATGCCTCACACAAAAGATCGAGCTCTCAGAAAACCTACGTTCAAGAACTGTTGACTTGCATGAAGCTGGAAAGGGTTACTCTAAAAAGTATCTCTAAAAGTCTTGATGTTCATGTGTCCACGGTAAGACAGACGCTCTACAAATGGAGAAAGTTCAGCACTGTTGCTGCTACTCTCCCAAGGCATGGTAAAGTCCTGTAAAGATGACTGTAAGAGCACAGCCCATGCAGAATGTTCAATGAGGTGAGGAAGAATCCTATAGAGTGTCAGCTGAAGACTGAATACAGAAATCTCTGGCACATGCTAACATTTTTGTTGACAAATCTACAATAAGGAAAGCTGTGAAACATGGTGGAGGGAGCATTATGGTTTGGGGCTGCTTTGCTTTGCTGCCGTCATCAACGGAAATAGGAATTCCCAAGTTTATCAAGTTTACATTTTGCAGGAAAACTTAAGACCATCTGTCCTCCAACTGAAGCTCAACAGAGGGAGGATGATGCAACAGGACAACGACCCAAAACATAGAAGTAAATCAACAACTGAACGACTTCAACAGAAGAAAATAAATAAATACTCCTTCTGGAGAGTCCTGACCTCCTGAACCCAACTGAGATGCTGCAGCATCATGACCTCAAGAGAGAGATTCACACCAGATATCCCATAATATTATAGCTGAACTGAAACTGACCGTTCTGCGGGAATATTACCATGTTGTGTTTAATAAAACCATACAAACATCCAATTTTTTGTGTGGTTTTAGTTTAAGCAGACTGTGTTTGTCTATTGTTGTGACTTTGAAGAAGATCAGAACACATTTAATGTCAAATTTATGCATTAAATACATTAAAAAAGGCTAAAAGGAAACAGTACAGATATTATTCTCAGTCTATATCTGAAAGTCATCACATCCTCTGAATTTCAGAAATCAATTCTACATGGTTACACGGTAACTCCGCCCCTTTTTCGTAACAGTTTCATACGTGCACATGCTCTCACACACGTGACCTCGCTGCACCCAGAACACAGATCAAGAAGAAAAAAAAAGACAAGCCACAATTATCAGATAGACGACGCTAAATGTTCCGCTAGTGCAGGTCAGCATGTTTCACACCGCTGCCACTGCAGCTCACGCACCACGCTAACGCTAATGCTAACGCTAGCATCTTTACTGTACACCATGTTCATCTCAACAGCCCAGAAACTGGAGCAGCAAACCTCTGAGATGATCCAGCACACAAAAACCAGACCTCCCACCACAACAACCACAGCGGCACTGTTTCCACAAGCTCCTGCAATTATATCTCAACATTTACGCATTTCTGGTATTAATGATGATGGGAGATTTGGAGTAGAGCTTAGATCAGGTCCAAAATATCCGACTCATAAACTGTCATTACAAGTCCAAGTTAAATCTCATTTAAATTACATTTTTTAGTAAGTAGAGCTTTTTAAAATAATTTTTGGGCTGCTTAAATGAGCGTTTAATTAACACTCCTATTATGTTCATTTGTCAGGAACAGCAATAGTGTTTAATTAGCCAAAAGACGTCTGAAACCCCCAAAAAATCCTAACAAGGAGTGCAAATATTTCACTACTAACTCTAATTATTCAATTATTCTAATAATTCTATCAATATTAGAGCATTGCTGTTCCTTACCTCTAACAGATAATGTTACAATTAGGACAATTCAATTGAAAAATACATGTTTCACTACTTTATTACTTTTGAAAGACCAACACATAAAACAATAGTTTTACATTACATTGAAACATAACATTGCATTTTTGTTTTAGCAATTTAGTTCTTGTAGTTTTTGCAGCGGGTGATTGTTGCAAATATATGTAAGATTAACTGTTCTCATATTATATGTTGATTACACTAATTAAGGCAAGCAGAAGAAGTTTCATACTGAAAAAAAAAAACACTTTTAACTATTTTTCCTTGATCTTCAGTGAAGATAGAACTTTAACATGGGTCCCGGAACATAACAGGAGGGTTAACATTGCAACACTGAAGAAGCGTAGACCTGTTGTTTAATAAAAATGCTTATTAAAACAGGTATGTTCTTAACAGTTTGATTTTTTATTTTGCTGTATTGTGATTATTACGCCATAGCTTTATATAAAATAAAAAATAGCATTAAAATGAAAAAACTGATGCCTACGTCACAAAGTTTTAAGAGTTCAGAAATAATCAATATTTGGTGGAATAACCCTGGTTTTTAATCACGTTTTTTTCATGCATCTTGGCATCATGTTCTCCTCCACCAGTCTTACACACTGCTTTTGGATAACTTTATGCTGCTTTACTCCTGGTGCAAAAATTCAAGCAGTTCAGTTTGGTGGTTTGATGATCATCCATCTTCCTCTTGATTATATTCCAGAGTTTTTCAATTTGGTAAAATCAAAGAAACGCATCATTTTAAAGTGCTCTCTTATTTTTATGTTATATTTAACATATCAATTTGATATTTAACAAGTTAATCTAAAAAATTAGAATATCATTGAAAAGTAAAGTTACTTCATTTCAGTAATTCAGTTAAAAATGTAAAACTCATATATTATATAGATGTCTTACATGGAGAGTCATGTCTGTCATCTGCTGCTGTTGATCCACTGTGTTTTATTATCAAGTCTAAAGTCAGTGCAGTTTTATTTTCCCACAAAATCTTACAGCACTTCATATCTTACAGCTTCCCTCTGCTGATAACTACTTTTATAGAGACGCGGATTTCATTTTCCAGCAGGACTTGACACACTGCTAAAAGTACCAATTGGTCTTACATAATATTCTAATTTCTTGAGACACTGATTTTTAGGTTTTTATTGTTATAAAATAGATCACTCTGTGTTTAATACATCTATATAATATATATGAGATTTAGAAAAGATGGATAAACTGAGCTGAACTCTTTAATGGCGTCAGTAACTCCGGTTCTGGTTCCGGTTCCCGGTTGCAGAGTGTGTGCGGGTATGTGGGGTGTGTTTATGTGTACGCAGGGTCGGGTCTGGTGTTTGATTGTATCCGTGGCTGTGTTTTGGCCACAGCAGCTCTGTGTTTGTTGTTGGTGTTCATGTCCCATTACCTGCCCCGCTTCACACCTGTTAGATCTGAACGACCTTCAGCAGCGCCGTCAATGTCACGCCAACATTTAAAGCCTTCAATATCTGATAAATAGTATTTAATTTGTAGTTTTATACCAAGAGTTTCTAATAACTGTGTAGTTACACATTAACAGCCTGTGTAATAACAGTGTAACTACTGGTGAAGTACACACTGTTACAGAATTAGTACAGGTTACATAATTGTAAACATCAAATTGGATTCAACAATTGCTTTTCTTTTTGCTAAAAATCATTATTAAGATTTCTTTCACTAATGTTTTTCTCTTTTGTTCTTTCTCAGTTAAAATTTTTCTTTCTCTCTTTCGCTTGCTCTCTTTTTTACTTTCTTTACGCCTCGCTCGCTCATTATTCGCTTTCAGAATTTGGCCTTTACCTAAATGTTTCATCATGTTTGCTTTCTAAATTCCACCGTCAGCCAAATGTTTTTTTTATTTTGTTCACTTTTGGAATTCCATCATCAGCCAAATGTTTCATTTTGTTCACTTTCAGAATTCCACCATCTCATTTTGCTTTATTTCGGGAATTCCACCGTCAGCCAAATGTTTTTTTTTTTTTGTTCACTTTTGGAATTCCACCATCAGTCAAATGTTTCATTTTGTTCAGTTTTGGAATTTCACCATCAGCCAAATGTTTCATTTTGTTTTATTTTGGAATTTCACCATCAGCCAAATGTTTCACTTTGTTTGCTTTCAGAATTCCACCATCAGTCAAATGTTTCATTTTGTTCACTTTTGGATTTCCACAATCAGTCAAATGTTTCATTTTGTTCACTTTCGGAATTCCACCATCAGTCAAATGTTTCATTTTGTTCACCTTTGGAATTCCACCATCAGCGAAATGTTTAATTTTGTTTTATTTTGGAATTCCACCATCAGCCAAATGTTTAATTTTGTTCACTTTCAGAATTCCACCATCAGCCAAATGTTTCATTTTGTTCACTTTCAGAATTCCACCATCAGTCAAATGTTTCATTTTGTTCACTTTCAGAATTCCACCATCTCATTTTGCTTTATTTCGGGAATTCCACCGTCAGCCAAATGTTTTTTTGTTTTGTTTTTTTTGTTCACTTTTGGAATTCCACCATCAGTCAAATGTTTCATTTTGTTCAGTTTTGGAATTTCACCATCAGCCAAATGTTTAATTTTGTTTTATTTTGGAATTTCACCATCAGCCAAATGTTTCACTTTGTTTGCTTTCAGAATTCCACCATCAGTCAAATGTTTCATTTTGTTCACTTTTGGAATTCCACAATCAGTCAAATGTTTCATTTTGTTCACTTTCGGAATTCCACCATCAGTCAATGTTTCATTTTGTTCACTTTTGGAATTCCACCATCAGCGAAATGTTTCATTTTGTTTTATTTTGGAATTTCACCATCAGCCAAATGTTTCACTTTGTTTGCTTTAAAATTCTAGCATCAGCCAAATGTTTAATTTTGTTCACTTTCAGAATTCCACCATCAGCCAAATGTTTCATTTTGTTCACTTTCAGAACTCCACCATCAGTCAAATGTTTCATTTTGTTC